>NC_135434.1:29051651-29154151 GCF_051991255.1 Vanacampus margaritifer
GTTACTTGAAACATTTCATACATGTGTTGTCACTTAATCGTGTGTAAAAAGATGAGTAAATATTTTGTTGATATGAAAAGATAGTTTGTTAATTATAACAAGTAGTAGCAGAGAATATGGTAATCAATTGAACATGATAATGTGCTGCCGCTTTAGAATAAAGGATTGTTGCCTGCTGGGCACAAGTGATGTTAGCTGGGCGGGTAGGACATGGAACAGGAGAGTGGAGAATTATTAGTTCATCATGAGTTCATAAGTGCTTGTCATGTTTTCATCTTTTGCTAATGCATTTACAACTCATTAACTAACAATTTGCAAGTTATTTATTCCTAATTGTTCAAATATTAACAATTTATTAATTCAACATGTTTTCATGACTTCATCTTTAAACGAATAATGCATTACAAATGATTAACTAACCATCGTTATTGTAAAGTGTTACCAGGTTGGGAGACACTTATGGATAATGATCACAGATTATCTGCCATTAATGATAATGTTTGTTTTCCCTCAGCTTTAGTGGATATCACATCCACCCTCTTGCTGCTTAATCCTGACTTCACCACTGCATGGAATGTCAGGTACAGACACAAATACTTAATGGGAGCTGCCATCCTCGATGGTTCATTGTCTCAATATAAAACAGCATACAACATTCATGTGATTACTTCATTGTCATTAGGGATGTGCTGAAACAGAAAACCGAAAAATCAACATTAATTATAATTCTACAAAATAAATAAAAATGCTACAATCTAAAAAACTAAAAAAAAAACAAATAACCCTCGACTGGATGATTTTCTGTACTTAGCCAAATTTTCTCAGTACGAGTTCTCAGGTTTCTACCAAGTGATTCGCACGTTTTCATGGCAGAAAAAGTAAAGCTATAGGTTGCACAACATGCAGCCATTACTCCCATGGGCTCTCAAACTGTGTTTATTTTATAGAAAATGGGGCACTGATGTCATTCACTGGTGTTTGTGCATCAGTATATTTGTTTACAAGTTTGCCATTTATAGTGGAGAATAATCAGATTCTCCCACATCTAGCCCAGTTGAAAATAATTTAATTGTGGGATTGCTAAAAAGCATTCCCACATATGTTATTGGGATTCTTTATTCTTACTTATTATTGTGGGAATGCTGAACAGCATATGTTGTTTCTAACCTTTATTATTATTTCAGTCACTTTTTGTTTTCCACTCTTTTTTTGCCATGCAATAACTCCCACATAATACTTCCAAATGACACTGTTCAAATTTCAACTTGCTTAAAAAATTCACGCCTCTTCTGCAGTGTTCCCTCTAATTTTCCGTGTGTGTGTGCATTCACACAAACTTCTTGAGCGTTCCTTGGACTACGGTGAGAAACATACATATACTTGTACATGAATGGACTCACAATGCAACTTATTCACCCTAGCGAAAAGTGAAGCCACCGGTGGCCATTTTATGTTGCTACCCACTAAGCCTACCGAACTTGAAAATGTTGATTTTCCTGCAGCGTTTTCATGTTGTTCACTGTCTCTACGGGGAAAATGCCACCCTGTGGGGCATATAGTTGCACCAATAGGTCTGCAAGAAGCGCTACATGCGCATTTCATTGGTGAAAATGCATGTATACATTTTCTCTTATAAGCTACAGTCCCTGACAAAAGTCTTGTCGCTTATCCATTTTGTAGAAACACCAGCTTATAACCTGACTTTTAATTAACCCATTGGTTTTGGAAATGGCTCATATAAAAGCTGAAACCCTCCCAAATGATGTTTAATATACAAAAATAAATTTTCTTCACTGAAGAAATTTTGATAATTTAATGAACACAGAAAGGTCAGATTTTGGCAAGGCAAAAGTTTTGTCGCCTACAAAAAGTAATGTGAAAATGGAACAAATAATTTACTTCAAATACAAAAAAAAAGTTACGTAACATCAGAGAATGAAGTAGTGGTGCTGTGAGATCCATATCTAATATCTTGTATGACTTCCATGAGCTTGAAGGACTGCATCCATGCGGTTCGGCAATGATTCATACAATGTATTGATGCAGTAATCAGGAATAGCAAAGAAAGCAGTCTTACATGCCTCCCAGAGTTCATCAAGATTATTTGGTTTGGTCTTCCATGCATCCTCTTTCATTCTACCCCAGACATGTTCAATGATGTTCATGTCTGGCGACTGGGCTGGCCAGTCTTGACGCACCTTGATCTTCTTCGCCTTGAGGAACTTTGATGTAGAGATGGAAGTATGCGATGGAGCGCCATCCTGCTGCAAAATTTGACCCCTTTTATGGTTGGGAATGTAAGAGGTAGCCCATTCGTCTTGATATTTTAGGCTATTGATATTGCCTTCCAGCCTGCAAATCTCTCGCACGCCCCCATACTGGATGTAACCCCAGACCATGATTTTTCCGCCACCAAACTTAACTGTTTTCTGGGTGTATCTCGGATCCATGCGGGCTCCAGTAGGTCTGCTGCAATATTTGCGGTGGCTGTGATATAATTCAACCGAAGATTCATCATAGAAATCCACCTTCTGCCACTTTTCCAGCTTCCATCCTTTTAGCAGGCTGTGGGCCTTGGCAAATGCCACACCTTTTTTTAATTGCCTTTTGTTTAGTGCTGGTTTCTGGGCACTGATTCGACCTTGGAGGCCATTTCGAGACAGAATTCTACTAACTGTTCTGGTTGACACGGGGACTTGAGGTGACCAGGCCTGGTGGAAAAGGGGCTGGCCTTGGATTTTTGAGCAAACAAACGGTCCTCCCGAGCAGATGTCTTGCGGGGTCTGCCAGACCTGGGCTTGTCAAAAACATCTCCAGTCTCTTCAAATCTTTTTCTTATCCTTTGTACTTGACGCTGAGACACATTGAAGGTGTCAGCCACCTCAGCAGTGGATCTGGTCTTCAGCCTCTTGATAATCAACGCTTTTAGGCATGTTGTCCGTGGTCAAGTTGCAGTTGATGTGAAGGTCTGGTGTGCTGGGGTTCTTTTTATACACACCCACTAATTGATTGGTCAACAGGTGAGGCTGCAATCAAGGATTGGGTGCATCGTTTGACAAAACTTTTGTCTTGCCAAAATCTGACCTTTGTGTTCATTAAATGATCAAAATTTCTTCAGTGAAGAAAATTTATTTTTGTATATTAAACATCATTTGGGAGGGTTTTAGCTTTTATATGAGCCATTTCCAAAACCAATGGGTTAATTAAAAGTCAGGTTATAAGCTGGTGTTTCTACAAAATGGATAAGCGACAAGACTTTTGTCAGGGACTGTATATCTGTGAGTGCTACTCAAAGATTAGTCCTCATGTTGTCAGAACCATGAACAATGAAATTAAAGCAAAGCCCATCAGGACAAAATTGGCTATGAAATGTAAACCTGTTAGTCGATTTCCATTTATATAGGCCCTTGGAAAAATCAGACATGCACATGGTGGCCAAACCAGTATCACACATAATCAAAACCTGAGATCATAAATTACATCAGGTATGTATGTTGCAAAAAAATCAAACCACTTGTATATCAGATTTGTGACACGATTAGAATCAGCCCTAGTTTGTTACTTGTTTTTAATCACACAGGTTATTTTTAAGCATAATTGAGTCTCAAAACAATTTGTATAAACATGGGCCTGCATCGTCCACTCAATAATAATGGAAAACGTGTCATTTTTCTAAAACATGAAAATTTCTGAAACACGTGAAGAGCCTCATTTAAGGGGCTAGCAAACTACGACCATACGTAGCAATGGAGCGGTTTGCGTGTCGACACGCCTGCAGTCTCGGCAGTGCTGAGTGTGAGAGTTTGTGTAATCTATGTATGCTTCAAACTGCAGTAGAACAATTGAGTGTGCACCCAAATGGCTATTGAAACTAAGGAAAGTGGGAATGGTGTCCTGTTGTTCACGTGGTACGCCCCGCGTCACCATAGCCTTTTGTTGCCCATTCATTTAGGACGGAGGTGCTCCACGAATCCACGACACGACATGGGTGTTCCCTTTGCATTTATTTATTTATTTATGTCACATTTTCCTTTCCCACTCTGTTAACCATGTGCTAAATAAAGTTTTCAATTTATTTATAGGAAGATAATATAAAACAGTAAATACAGCTCAGGTTAGGATTTTTTTTTTAAATGCGCTGCAGACATTCGCATAATTAACGTTAAATATCAACTTTAACAAGTCCCACTTTCCACGCCCACTTCCATGCATACAACTTATCATCATTACCAGCTGGCTGATACTGCTTAGTGGCGCATTGTCCAGTAACCAGGCGGCCGTGGGTTCAAACCTCACCTCCAACTGTACATTGCAAATATATCCTTGGCCGTTATGCTAAGTGATACCAACTGACTATCATATCAGTAAATGCATTTTAATTTCAGGAAACTCATTTCGGCCGCTTGCATCCGGGATCTTGTTCTTTCGGTCACAACCCACAGCTCGTGGCCATAGGTGAGGGTAGGAACGTAGATCGACCGGTAAGTCGAGAGCTTCGCCTTCTTTTCCACACTCACCATCGCTCTGGACTGTTGACCCTAAATACTTAAACTCCTCCACCTTCTTGGTCTCTTCTCCCTGTAACCTCACTCTTCCACTTGGGTCCCTCCCATTCACACACAGATACTCCGTCTTGCTACGGCTAATCTTCATTCCCCTCCTATCCAGGGCAAACCTCCATACCTCTAGCTTCTCCTCCACCTCTTCCCTGATCACAATGTCATCTGCAAACATCATAGTCCATGGAGATTCCTGTCTTACCTCGTCTGTCATCCTGTCCATTACCATAGCGAACAAGAAGGGGCTCAGAGCTGATCCCTGATGTAGTCTTACCTCCACTTTGAACTCCTCAGTCACACCTACAGCACACCTCACCACTGTCTTGCAGTCCTCATACATGTCCTGCGCCGCTTGAACATACTTCTCTGCCACTCCAGACTTCCTCATACAAAACCACAGTTCCTCTCTGGGGCACCCTGTCATAAGCTTTCTCCAGATCTACAATGCAGCTCCTTCTGACCTTCTCTGTACTTCTCTATCAACGTCCTCAAAGCAAATACTGCATCTGTGGTACTCCTTTTTTTTTTTCTCCTCTTCATCGCATGAAACCATACTGCTGCTCACAAATGTTCCCCTCTGCCCTCAGTCTAGCTTAAACTATTCTTTCCCATAGCTTCATTGTGCGGTTCAGCAGCTTTCTTCCTCTGTAGTTGTCACTCTGTACGTCTCCCTTGTTCTTAAAAATGGGCACCAGCACACTTTTCCTCCATTCCTCAGGCATCTTCTCACTATCTAAGATCCTGTTGAACAACCCAGTCATAAATTCTACTGCTACCTCTCCTAGACACTTCCATACCTCCACAGGTCTATCATCAGGACCGAGTGCCTTTCCACTCTTCATCCTCTTCAATGCCCTTCTCACTTCATTCTTACTAATCTTTGCTACTTCCTGGTCCACAACAGTCACCTCTTTTACGCTTTGTTCTATCTCATTTTCCTCATTCATCAACTCTTCAAAGTACTCTTTCCATCTTCCCATCACACTACTGGTATCTGTCAACATACTTCCATCCCTATCCTTTATTTCCCTAACCTGTTGCACGTCCTTGCCATCTCTGCCTTGCTAACCTGTATAGATCAGTCTCTCCCTCCTTACTGTCTAACCTAGCATACAAGTCATCGTAAGCCCCTTGTTTGGCCTTTGTCACTTCTACTTTCACCTTCCACTGCATTTCCCTGTACCCCTGTCTACTTTCTTCAGTCCTCTGTGTCCCACTTATTCTTAGCTAATCTCCTTCTCTGGATCCTCTTCTGCACCTCCTCATTCCACCACCAAGTCTCCTCATCCCTTTTCCTTCCAGATGATACACCAAGGATTGTCCTACCTGTCTTCCTGATCATATCCTCCTCCGCATCATGTCAACCAGCTCTCTACCATTTCCTGTCATTGTTCCAACATTCAAAGTCCCTACTTGCTGTTCCTCTTCTCTTTCTTCCTACGAACACACCTTCCTCCATTCCTTCTTCGACTAGCAGTAGTCCAGTTTCCACCGGCACCCTGTAGGTCAACAGCACCGTTGGCGTTCATTGTTAACCCGGGACTCGACCGATCCAGTATGGAAGTCATATATTTGGTTTGGCCAAGGTTTTACGTCGGATGCCCTTCCTGACACAACCCTGTGTATTTATCTGGACTTGGGACCAGCAAAAGAAGACACTGGCTTGTGCCTCCTTGCGGCTACATTCTATGGCCGAGAAGATAATAAGTAAAAACACTGCTGACTTTTGGGAGGAGGTAAAGGGTCTTACCAAAAGCAGAATGAAGCCCTCATGTACTGTAGATGGTGTATCAGGGCCTGACAATATTGCTGATATGTGGAGGCAGCATTATTGTACCTTATTTAATTGTTAAAAATAATATTTATGTTCCTGATAATGTTGTGTGTCTTGATACAAAGGCAATTTATTCACATGAGGTGACTTGCACTGTAAATAAGTTAGCACATGGCAAAGCAAGTGGTTTGGATTACATCACTGCTGAGAACATTAAATATGCTTTCTTGCCATCTGCTTTAATGTCTTCTTAATTCAAGTTTTTTTTTTGCCAGATACAATGATTTCTGTCTTGCTAGTTCCGGTGATTAAGGATAAAGTAGGAAAAAGCTGTTATGATAACTACAGACCAATAGCCCTTGCCAGCTTCTTGTCTCAAGTTTTTGAGAACATCTTGCTGGACAGAATTGTAGAGATCATTGCCTCTACCGATAATCAATTTGCTTTTAAAGCTAAGCATGGCACAGATTTGGCCATATATTCATTAAAGGAAATAGTAAAAATGTATATATATAAGAATTCCTCAGTTTTAATGAGTTTCATTGATGCCTCAAAGGCTTTTTACTGTGTTAATAATTTTTATTGTTTGACAAAATTAGTAGTAGAGGTGTTCCTAAATGTATTTTGAGAATTCTGTCCTACTGGTATGCCAACCAGTCAATGCGTGTAAAATGTATCTCTGCCCCATTTTGGGTTAGAAATGGGTTCAGACAAGGTGGTATTCTCTCTCCAATTATTTTTAATTTGTATGTTAATGACCTCTCTATTAACCTGAACCCCTGTAACACTGGGTGTATGATTTTTGGTGAATCCTGTTATGTATGCCGCCATCAGCCACCGCCTGGTCTGGGTCGATGCTCTTATTTAGCTCCTTGCTGTTAGAGAAGTCTTGCAGCAGCTTCTTGATTCTGAGGATCCACATGGAGACAACCATGACAACGTCATGGATCTGACCCTTGTCCACACTGGCATTCTTCAAGGCTTTCACCACTGTCTCCAGAGGTTACCTTAACAGGTCGGAGCACAGCTCCTCAAAGCAAACTCTGGTGATTACGGTGAAGAAGTCGACGTCCTCAAAGAGGGAGTTGATCTCGATGTTGACTTGGGAGCTGAAGGACAGCCTCTTCTTTGCCTTCGTACAAGTGGCGCGAATCCTCAAGGCCATCTTGTTCTGTCTGATGTCCCATTTGTGATTCCTCTTGAAATCATCCACAAAGTGCTCCACCATGTGGCTGTCAAAGTCCTCTCCGCCCAGATGTATGTCTTCGGCGGTGGCTTTGTCCTAAAAAATGCCGCCCTCAACGACCAGTATGGACACGTTGAAGGTGCCGTCACCCACGTCAACGATGAGGACGTTGTGCTCCCCTGACTGGCTTTTGTCCAGACCATAGGCAATAATGGCTGCTGTAGGCTCGTTGCTGATTCTCAGGATATTCATTTCTGTGTTGCTGGGGTTCGAGGCCACCTGGTTCCTGGGGGCGTCATCGATGAGCCTCTCCGTGTCAGTAAATGCCATGTAGATGAGCATGGTCCTGTTGCCCTGGTCATTCGCAATGATCTCCACTTTGCCATGCTGGAAAACACCCAGGCGGGAGTATCTGGTGCTCAGATCGGTACCAATCGCCATCTAGATTGCAGTCTATGCCTCCTGGTTGACAGATGTTGCAATTAGTGATTTGTTGATGATTGCAGTATTCAACGTGGCCTCTCTTTTATGAGCTCTGGGTTGTCGCTACTGGTGAGTGTGGACCAAGGTTATTTTAGTTAACTAAAACTAATGAAAAAACAAATATTCAAAAAGCAATTCCTTTAAAGGCAAATCTTTCGATTTACCGGTCGATCTACGTTCCTGCCCTCACCTATGGTCACGAGCTGTGGGTGGACAAGCGGCTGAAATGAGTTTCCTCCGCAGGGTAGCCGGGCTCTCCCTTAGAGATAGGGTGAGAAGCTCGGTCTTCCGAGAGGGACTCAGCGTCGAGTCGCTGCTCCTCCACGTTGAGAGGAACCAGTTGAGGTGGCTCGGGCATCTGGTCCGGATGCCTCCTGGACGACTCCCTTGGGAGGTGTTCCGGGCATGTCCTACCGGCAGGAGGCCCCGGGGACGACCCAGGACACGCTGGAGAGACTATGTCTCTCGGCTGTCCTGGGAACGCCTTGGGGTCCCGTCGGATGAGCTGGCTGAAGTGGCTGGGGAGAGGGAAGTCTGGGCTTCCCTGCTAAAGCTGCTGCCCCCGCGACCCGACCCCGGATAAGCGGAAGAAGACGGACGGACGGACGGACGGACAATTCCTTTAACGAAATAAAATAAAAACTAAATGCTTTTTAAACAACGAAAACTAACTGAAACTACATTTCATGTTTATAAAATTAACTATAAATATAGTAAAAAATTCCTTCGTTTTAGTCTTTGGTAATTAATTTAATGCATGAGCTTTTGGGGATGATTTTAAATTTGATTTTAAGTAGATGAATTTAGATATTAACCGGAATAAGGACGTTTGAAAGTGTGTCACACAAAAGTCATCTAGCAGCAGCCAATAGAAAAGCACCTTCAGATGATGTTGCTCCCATGGTGTTTTATAAATATTGCGCACAAGTAATACACATAAAAAAACTAAAACTAATACTAAAACTAACTAAAACTAAAACTAAGCATTTATGAAATAACTAAAACTAATAAAAACTAACAGAACCACCTTGAAAACAAATTGAAACTAACTAAATTTAAAAACCAAAACTCAAAATTAACTAAAATTAAAAATTCCCAATTTATAATATCCCTGGTGTGGACCCCACAAAGTTGGTAGGCCACTCCAATTGATCTTTTGATTCCTTGATGTGAGCAATGGATATTCAATTGGCAGTAATTGTGTGATGTCTGCTCTTAGTTCCGCTGCCTCCTCTGAGTGATCCATTGATAACCCAGCCCGGCATACGTTCCTCCACCATTACTGATGACCACTTCCCATGGTTCCATTACTTTTGAGACTATAGCCGCGTTTCCACAGCAGGAACTTCGGGGAAAATTTACGTGGCCAGCCATGTATGTGCACATCTCCACTGCAGGAGTCTTCCCAACCGGGCCACATTTACAGGAACTTACGGGGACGAGCGGAGGTCCTACTCAAGGGTAGGTACTCCGCCGGCCCAATAAACTCCCGATCAAGCTTTCGTGCTGATTGGCTAAAAATTATTTTGTATAAAAAATTATCTTACCTTCATGCGCGATGATGATGCATTCTCGAAATAATCCTTTGCCTATTTTCGTTCCACTCTACTGTTAGCCTTTTCAAATTATTCATCTAGACGCCGTCTCCTCTCACTCAAACCATCCATCCACGGCAAGTACATTAAAAAAGAAAAAAACAGCAACCGCCACAAGTTTTTCTCTTTCCTTGTGATTTTAGTCGCGCGGTACTTGGGCGACGTCACGGGAGAATCATCGCAAGGCGTTTACGTGTCGATCGGAACTCGTGATGTCGCGAAATGGGTCGTACTCCGCAGTGGAGACACGGCCACAAGCGGGCTGGCTGAGAGGACGGTTCCTGTGAAAGTCCCTACCCGCTTCCCCATAACCGAACATTCTCCGTTGAAACGCGGCTGTTAGTTCCAATCAATAATTCCACATCAGCATCAAGACAGGGATTTCCACAGAGTTTAGGTGTGGCCACGCACTACTCACATCTTCCTGCCGTGGAATGTTGTCACGGGTGACAGGCATCTTGAGTTGTGTGTACACGTCAGGCAATTTCAATGTAGGTGCTGCAATTGAGTGCAGCAATCTCCAATCCTGAAATGATATTGCTGTCAACAAAGCTTTTCTTGGTTCATTGTTCTCAACAGAATTTGGGCATTTCTTTCTCTGAGTCGCTCGGAGCAGAAGGTGGCTGTGCTTCCAGGGTCTAAGAATGCATAGGTGGTTAATATTTTGCTCTCTTTGCTGGCCTTGATCTGCACAGGTACAATGAGAAAACTAATTTAAATCTCTCTTTTAAATATGCACATCATCAGCATTGCATCACGTGTAGTACAACATCAAAGCACAGGCACCTGAAGCTGGAGACAGCCGTGGCGACACTGCAGCTCATACATGACCTCATGCTCGTGATTACAAATGAAAGAATGGAGCTGTAAGAAGTTTGGGGACAGTAGCACGCCACAAAGGCATTACATTGACCACTCTGCGCACCAGTTGACAACCGAACACAGCCCCAGATAGTGTTGCATGGGATACCGGTACCAGTACCGTACCTCGATTTTTTTTTTTTTAAATTAGCACCGGTACTTCAAAAAAGCCTGAATATGCATTGGACTCAGGGTACTCTTCATCGTCCGATTGAACGTCCGCCTGTGCAGAAGTGCTCGGTTGTGCACCACGTTTTCCGGCGTTAGCATCGCTAGCCGGTGAGGCTTTACGACGTGGTCGAAGCCGCCACGTCAACGCTTCAACTTCGGTGTCAACCTCGGAGTCACCATCATCATCATCAATGTGCTCTTTAGCACTGGTCGATGCTTTTCGTCTTTGAAAAAAATGCTCAAGCGTGAGCTGCTTGCAACCGGTCGCCATTTTCGCTTCCTCAGCCATTCTCCCCTCAACACTCTAGCTCCACCTCACGTCTTCTACTACTAACTCCTACCCGATCTTGTCCAAAGAGAGTCATCGCTGCCATCTAGTGCCCATAAATAGTCATTATACTAACTCGATCTGCTTGATACTTTGAGCACAGCTGGCCAAGGCTTTCCTCCACCCATTTCCATTAAAAAACATAGTTAACATCTCTTAACGTTTTTGGCGGCACTCATTTGGATTTTACTAAATGTTATTAAATGTTTTTGGCGGTCAAAGAGTTATCATGTTTGAGTATACAGACTCATCTTTTTCTACTGTTATAAGGGGTAGAGTACACTTGACTAAAATTCTTGTCATTAAGTAATTTTTCTTCAGATTGAGACAAATATCTGCTTTTAATTTTAAGAGATGGTCTAAAACTATTCTTTTTGCCTGTGAGCGAGCACCACACACATTCCAGGAGACCAGAACTAATTTATGCATCCAAACAATATAAACTCAGTCCTGTGTATATATCTGTATAGGCTACTTGTTAATATTGGCATGTTATAGGATGCAATCAAAGTTGTTAGGTGGTTTATGTGATTTGTGTGAAATGAGAGTTGACGTGTAAGTGAATATAACTGAAAAAACAGGAAGGGAGGTGGATGTGAAGGAAATTGGCGGGGTATTAATCATGTAACAATACACCAGTAAATGGTAACCTAAGCGAGATTTGTGTGTGTGTGTGTGTGTGTGTGTGTGTATATATATATATATATATATATTAGATATATATGTATATTAGATATATATGTATATTAGATAGATTATTATTATTATATTTGTAATATAGCCTATACATAATAAGTATTTATATTTTAGGTTTTATAACCACATATATACGTATATAAAAATCAAACAAAGTTCAGTTCCACCAATGCCAATTAGAACAGCCAAGGAGAGTGGAGTTCCGGAATAGTTGGCCATCGATGTATAGCTTATCAATGACCATCGTAGTCCGTTTACCCACCTGCCTATTTTGTCTCATTATGGGAAACAGTACCTTTCGCCGCTCATTAATCTCTTTCGGTAATTGGTCATTCATCCCGAAAGAGGTCCCTTTAAGCTCCCGTCCTTTACTTTTAACAAATTATTTCTGTTTAAAATGCTCAAACTTAGTGATAATAGGACGGGGTTTGTTGCCCCTATAGACTCCAAGCCGATGTACACGGTAAAAAGAGATATTATTTACCGTCTCCTGAGTAATTTTGAACAATGTCACCATATTTTTTTTTTATCTCGGTCTCAGGATTGGCAGAGGTAGTCTTGGATATGCCTGAGAATATTAAATTCTCCCGCATGCTCCGGGATGGACATCCAGAACTGTTTCTTTTAGCGTTTTATTCTCCATTTTAATAGTCTCCAACTCAGCTGAAACAGCCATGAGTGAAGAGCGTAACTTGGAATTATCTCGTTGGAGGTCACTTACCTGTTGGCCAAACTCACCTTTAATTCCTTGACGTCCTCGCAGATGAGGCATAGGTCATCTAGTTTTTTGTTTATGGAGTCCAGCATACTGACCGAAACTTAGTAGCTAGATCATCCGTGTCCCTCGCTGAGTCATTTTTTTCTCTTCTTAGAAGGTTTTTCGTAGGAAGGATCCTCCATCGCGCAGCTGTAAAAGTATCCGTCGATGAAACGTTCGAGGTCTCCCCCGCTGGGTGGTATTCCAAATCTGCCGTATGTAAGAGAGAAGAGAAAAGCCAAGTTATACGGTGGTTAAATTCGGATTTGGTTTAGCATAATAGAGCTAGTTCTATCTTAGCAGCAGGGCGCCGCCATGTTGTTCAAATCGACCGCGTCCTAATCCTTTTAACTTTGACCCTGACCAAAACATGCCTGCAGTGCCCCTGCCAAGCAGTGGCCAAAAATATATTGCGTCGGAATTCAAGTAAGCACTACCATTAAAAGTGAATGGAGAAAAAGTTAAGGCCCGATGAGCTAAACTATTTGCAGCCTCCACAGGTATTCAGTATCAGTATTCGATTCCCACTTGGATCACTTTTTTTTTTTTTATTATTAAATTTCTGAAATAGTCATTGTTCAATAATTAAACATCCATTTTATAAATATCATTTGACATAAAAAAATGTTTTCTCTATAAATCCATATTTTCAGCTTTGCATTACACTCGATTACTCAATACAATTACATACAATATCAAAGATGATTCCATGTTCACAATAGTGCAGTGCTTAAAGCACATGACTGGGATGTGGAAGGTTGTGGGTTCAATTCCCGCTTGAAGCTCCTTACAGCGAATGCAGTTAAACTTTTCTTTTTTTGATTTATCATTCACACTACAATTAATAATCTATAATTTTCATATAATGTATCTTTCAATTTACATCATAAACATTCTGCATGCATGCACGCTGAATGCTATAGCTGAACGCTAAGATTAGATCTTAGCATTCAGCTATAGCATTCAGCGTTCAGCATTCCCACACAATTTTTGCAGAAATTGCATTTTGCCTAGTTTTTTTTTTTTTGTGGGCAAATTTCCATGATTGTGACTGTTATGCTTCAGTCCACCATAGTCATTATCATCAGGAGATCTAACAGGTCTACTTGCATGTTACTATATACAGCAATTGATTTTATGTGAAAGGTGTACTGTATGTTGTGTTTATTGTGATGTATGACTTATAGGAAGGAGTTGATTCAGTGTGGAGTTCTTACTGCAGAAAAGGACCTCTACCTAGGCAAGTTGGCACTCACTAAATTCCCCAAGAGCCCGGAGACGTGGATACATCGGTAAGACTATCATTTCTCATGTGACTACTACATATAATTATTCTAACATAGAACTAAGCAAAATACAGCATTCGGGACACATTTGTAGCTTTCACAGGCTCTGACTGGCCCGCCCAGTGTTCGTAAAATAAAAGTAAGATGTAAATATAGCATTGTAGCGATAAGCGGTCTCGGTGTTTGACGAGCAAAATTAAAAACAACACAACTCGAGTAGATGTATACTTCTCTCGGTCACCTGAAGGGGCACCACATATGTTTAATCAATTGGGAGAGGAAAACACACAACAAACCTCAGTAATCAGTCATAAAAATGAAGGAGCTACATTTACAATTCTGTGATTCATTTACTTAATTGAAAGATTAATAATTCACTCAGGCTCACACAGAAACCGGCTGGATTTGGTACATTTGAAAATAGTTTATTCATACAAATTCGATGCAGTGACTAAACTAGACCTAATCCAATGAAAAAAAATACAAAAAATTCAACAAATTAAGAGAAACATGAAACATAATTAACTCATTGACTACGTTTATATGCAGTCAATATTCGAGTTAAGGTCAGAATTCCAATCTCTGAAACAATCAAGGTAACACGTTTACATGCGTGGCCGAAAGAGTTACTCCCGTTTACATGCTCATTTGTGCTTGATTGAAATAATCCGTTCGACGCACGGACAATGTAATTACATAAATAACGTGATTTCCGCTTTTAACTTACTCTACGTTCTATAAAAGACATTATATTTATGTCATTTACCACGCTAAATAAAGTAGTCGGTTTCCTCCTCGCTTCAGAAGTATGGTTCTTTGCTGCAAGCGTCATGTTTGTTGACAACGACAACAGCGAAAAACATTGCCACGATCGATCGAGGTATTCCGAATGTGTTTATATGAGCAAGAATTCCGGTTATGAAAGGAGTAACCCAGGGGTCTTATTCGGGTTTTTAAATACCCAAATAAGAGCATATTCGGGTTATTGCGCGTGTTTACATGAACTTACAAAACCCGAATATTGCCAATATTTGGGTTTTGATTATTGCCTGCATGTAAACGTAGTCATTCACTCCCAGCAGTTTTCTCTGAAGCAACCCCCTTCGCTCCCGGCTGTTTTACTGGGTTCTGACTGATTTTTGCAAGGCCCACAGAATATTGTGTTTTATTGCTATAAAAAACATGGAACCTACCAAAATAAATATTACAGTTTAAGCTTTCATCAGGAAAAAAAAAAGTATATTTATTTGTTTCCGTTTTGCAGCAATTAGCATTAGAATATTGCTATTATTCACAAATCTGTTTAAAACACTGGGGAAAAGAGCCTTTTTGCAACATGGCCCTGGTTGATCTCTTATACTCTGCTCCCATCTGCTGGCTGTTTTTGTAATAATTACCATGGCTTTAAGCGTTCTCTTCAGTTCAGAGGCTGCATCAAAGCCTTCTGTATGCTCTAGCATAAAAATATGGCAATATTTAAAATATAACGTTTTTATATGTTTTTGGGAGCAAATGAGTTAAAATCAGACCCGGCTGCAGAAAGAAATTACGGGGGGGCATTCTATTTTTTGCAGGGGGCACACTTCTTCAACATAAATCTAATGTTCTTCAGGCTGAATAGTGGTGTTGTGACAACTGCAAAAGTGCTCAGAAAAATTTTCTGTCACTTAAAAGCGGCAGTTCATCATGCAATCCAAAATACAAACTAAAAACAATAGTGTAGTTCTGTGTGCATTTATTCAACTCAAAAGTTCATTAGCAACAAAGCCGGCGCCATTTCTGTTGACAACTATGTCTAAAGGAATATGACTCTGCGTCTGTGACCCAGCCCCTTTTACCTGCGAGTGGCGAGCAGTTGCCTTCCTTCGCTGGTTGGATTTAAGGCTGTACGATATGGACAAAATGTCATATCTTGTGGTTTTTGTCAAACATCTCTATTCTTTGGTCTTTGACTCAGCATGAGAGTTTCAGTGTTTTATGGCATCTGCATGCTGCAATTTTATTTATACTCATTTACTTCATTTCCCTATTTCTTGCTATTAATGCATTAATATTATTTTTATTTACTTCTATACTTACCTACTTATTATATTTTATTTTGTGTTATTTCATTTTACTTGCCTCTACTGAAAGACTGATAATGACACAAGAATAATATTATATGGGTTCAGTGAAAACTAACCAAAATATCAATCTAAAAAATAATGTTTAAAGTGCATTGTTTATTAGAACTTGGTCATCAACATTAACAAGCTTGCCAATAAAAAACAGAATTCAACTCACACTCTACTGCAATGTGATACATATTTTTATCCAGCAACATAAGCCTGTAAGCCTGGATCAAGGTTTGACGTTTGGTGGTTTCCTTTACAATACGTCGTTTTGCATCACTTTTTTTTAATCCACAAAAAGGCAGCGGGAGAGGCAGCTTGCTAAATGAATGACGTGAACGGTCATTCGGCCGGCGGGTGAGTGCGCGCCGGACTACCCCGGAAGTAGATTTGTGTGTCAAAGGACGTGTGTCTGACCGCCCCCATCCCGATTGTCATTGACTATCTTTACCTGTCAATCAAAGCCAAACTTGAAAGGAAGTAGAGAGAGAGAGACTCGGGCTGGAACTCAGAGCGGCGGGAAGACTCACATCTACCTGTTAGGTCAAGTGCTGGCAAGAGCCCGTGGGGTTCGGCTCACTTGCCACGGAGTGCAAGCTTGTCATCAACTTTCAGTCCAGAAAACTGAGCCACTCTCTGGTGCATCCATCCGCCTTAGGGCTGCTTGATTCTGGAAAAAAATAATCATCACGATTATTTTGGTAATAATTGAAATCACGATTATTTTTTTTGTTCAAAACAAGAAAATGTTTAAACATTTGAAAATATTAAGACATCCATCCATCCCTCCATTTTCTTAACAAATAAAATTATTTGAACTAATTATGTAAGTTCCTTTTGGAACAAACAGAATTTATAATAATATATATTATTATGTTAGCAAAAATTTCAAGTTGGGGCGCACCGTGTGCAGTATGGCTTGTGGGGTGCAAGCTAGTTTTGACAGGGGTGTGTGGTGAAAGAACTCGTGTAGGCTTGCCTCAAAACAACTCAAAAGTACAGTATTTTCACGACTATAAGGCGCACTTAAAAGTCTTAAATTTTCTCAAAAATCAATGGTTCGCCTAATAGTGAGGTGTGCCTTGTGTGTCAACCAAGGTCCAAAATCTGAGTGTGTGAGAGGACTTCATGAGTGTGTGAGAAGACTTCCTGCACACATATTAAATACAAGAAAGGCGGACTTGACTGCGGACAGACATGAGAGCGTGGAAGAGTCAATTTGCTAGCGAGTTCTCCAGGCCCTCCTCTCCCTCACCCCTGCCCCACCCCCACGTGTTCGCCCTGCCAATCATGACTTGTTGTGTTCAAACTTATGCCATGGTGCTAAAACATGCATGTTCATTGAGCATGTGTCCTCTTTTTTTCTTTTCTGCTTGTTTCAGAGCTTAACGAGCCACATACAAGTTAATTGTTTGATTGACAACTCCCTCCAAAACAGAGCAGACTGCTCGCGCAGGAAGTGAGGGAGATGGAACATACCAAATACAAAGGGGTGTCCGGGCTAAGCTACTACATACAATAGGGTATTGTTTCCTTATTTACTTTCTTTTTTTTAAATGCTTTATTGAACAACGTGCACTTACAGCAACAGGCATCGCAAAAATCACTTTGAAGTAGTGCAAGTCTACACAGTGTAGCTAAACAGATCACTCCACATATTAAAGACACCAGATTGTTATTTCCCATGCGTCACCTTTCCTTCCTTTATCTCCGTGACTCAAATGCGCACATCTCTCAGCCGCTGTGAAAAATAAAGTTCGGCAAATGAACGCAGAGCTTTCTATCAATCCGGGAGGCTGGCGAACACAGCTTTACCAAGACTGGGAGGCAGCACAGTGCAAGTTATGCCACAATTTGTAAATGGATCGCGAAAGCCAGCATCATTTTCGAGGACACGACAACGAGACTGACTGACAATGAGACGGCGTGTTTGATGGAGGACTTGCCCAGTTATTTGTTTCTGATACAGAAGATCAAAGGACTATGACTGATTTGTGGGTTAGGGTTGATCAAAAGCATCGTGAGGACATTGTCATATACTTCAAGTACAACTGAACTCACTGTTTACATTGTTACTTCAACCGCACTCAGTTTTGTTCCGTTCGCTGCCTTTTTAAAAACATGCGCTAGCACTAGCATATGTTTTAGCAAAATGGCATGCTACCATTTGTTTTGAGCTAGAGTATGTTTAACCATGCTCGCGCCCAATAGTGCTGTGCGGCTTATGTGTGTATTAAACACAGAAATAGCACCAGTAACTGTGACTGCGCCTTATAATACCTTATGGCCGTGAAAATATGGTAATATTATTAGGGCTGCAGCTATCGAATATTTTGGTTTTCGGATATACTTCTGAAAATTCTAGCGAATAATCGGTATAATAGAAATAAAAATATACCTGTATATACTTCCTTAGTAAAGAACAATTGTAAATACAGAAGACAAAAAACACATTTGCATGTAATAATTGACAACCAACTAGTTTTCATTTTTAGAAAATCAACTTTTTTTTCTTTATTTTTTTTATTTTTTACTTAAACTCTGCTTGTCAGCAAACTATTTTCCTCTGAAACAGTGAGATTTTAAACAAATCTCTCCCCATAGATTTTTGTCAATGGAACGTAAGTGACGTCAGACCCACATTAGCGATTTTGTCGGCCAAATAAATAGTACATTTGAGTAGGCTTGGTTTGATAATAAGTGATCAGTAAGAGCAGCAAATTTAGTCAGGCATCAAAGTATGCGCAGTCCATCAATCCATTTTCTGAACCGCTAATCCTCACGAAGGTTGCGGGTGCGCTGGAACCTACCCCAGCTGTCTACGGGCTGTAGTATTTACGCCTTTGAAAAGTAATCAGATTGCTGGAGCACTTTACCGCTGCTAGCTAGCGCGGCTAGCTTGCTGCTGTTAGCTAGCAGTCGCCGCTAAACGCTGGCAACAGGCGACGCACAATATAATATCAACATAATTATGTTTTAGCACTCTTAACTCTTTGACTGCCAAAAACGTTAAATAACGTTTAGTAAAATCCTACGAAGGAGCGCCAAAGACGTTAAAAGATGTTCACCAAGGTTTTTTTTTTTTTAACTGGTGGAGGAAAGCCTTGGCCTGCTGTGCTGAAAGTATCAAGCAGATCTAGTTAGTATGACGACTATTTTTGGCCCCTAGATGGCAGCGATGACTCTCTTTGGACAAGATCGAGTAGGCGTCAGTAGTAGAAGACATGCGAGGCGGAGCTAGAGTGTTGAGGGGACAATGGCTGAGAAAGTGAAAATGGCGACCGGTGGCAAGTAGCTCACGCTTGATCGTTTTTTTCAAAGAAGAGAAGCATCAACCAGTGCTAAAGAGCACATTGATGACGACGATGATGATGATGGTGACTCCGAGGTTGACGCCGAAGTTGGAAGCGTTGACGCGGCGGCTATGATCACGTCATAAAGCCTCACCGGCTAGCGATGCTAACGCCAGAAAACGCGGAGCACAACCGAGCACTTCTGCACAGGCGGACGTTCAATCGGACGACGAAGAGTACCCCGAGTCCAATGCATATTCATCGGAGGAGTGGGTACAGTCTGATCACGGAGAAGACACTGGTTATGGACTACGATGCCACCATGAATGGAGCGGATAAGATGGATCAGAACATCTCTTACCACCCGGTATAGGAACTGAAGGACATGAGGAAGCCAGATGTAACACCACCGTAATGTCACCGTATCATGATCCTGAGAGTAGACTTGATGGCAACATGGCCAAACACACACTGCAGTATATACTTGCTATTCCTCGGAAAAAAAAGCCATTAAGAAAGTGTAGCGTCTGCACGCGAAGGAGCAATCGCAGTGAAACTAATCTGTTGTGCAAATCCTGCTGCGTCCCCTTGCACGCAGGGGAGTGTTACACAAAAAGAAAAACTGTATTTGAAACATCCACACAATTGTAAATAGTACCACGGTTGCACACATTTGTAAATAGTTTGCCAAATTGTTTTGTCAAATTGTTACACTGTTGAATGTAAATAAACGTATTTTGCTATCAACTGGATCCCTCTAACAGGCTCGGCACAATAGATAAAAGTATGGCATTTCTTGTCACCACTAGGAGGCGCTACCTGTATAACCGAATATTATCATATAGATGTTGTCAGGCTGTGGCTATTAAGATGCATGAAAAGTTTGGGATTTTTTGGAGCTTGTACAGCGGAGTTATTAAGCATTTCCTCTTTTTTGATGAAGGACATATTAAAGGCAAAATTTGATGCCCCGCCCTCGTCATATAGTATTTCAAAAAGTCAAGATTTTTTTCCCCACTGGTTGTCCCAGGACTTGAGATGATACATGCCAAGTTAGAAGTAAATCAGAAGAAAACTGTTGGCAAAGAATAACCACAGTGAATGGGCCAAAATTGGACATTCAAAAATTCATAGCTCACTTCCTGTACATTTTAGGATATGGCTTCCACTGACTTTTTTGTGTGTCTCAGGGCGCTTCACGTGCCTGCCAATTTTCGTAGCCCTCGTTCAAACGTGCCAGGATTGATATATATTTTTCCACGCTAGGGGGCGCTATATGTTATATTTTTATGGCAACTTCATAATATCAAAATTTTCGCCGAGCCAGATGTGCAAAGTTTGGCGAGTTTTCGTAAATGTTTAGGTCCCCAAAAACAAGATTGTTTACGGAGAAGAAGAATTCTTACAAAAACAAAAGGGACCTCGCAGCGGTAGCTGCTCGGGCCCTAATATTTTTTTTTTATGAGGGAACACTTAAACCCGAACGTTCAAAATAATCAAATAGATTAAGTGCACAATACTCAAAGATTTATGAAAACTACTACCAACTTAACTTTTTTAAGTTGGTGTAACTTTGAATGCTTTTTGAGTAATTTGTACTAAAAAGTTTTGATTAAATGGAACTATACTAGTTTTATTTGTAGTTTTATTTTAGCCATATAGTTGACGTAAATGATAATTTGTTCTCAATTTCCTACCTGGTTTGAATAAATTAATAATAATTTATGTTAGATTATAAACGTATGCTCATAGCAGGCGGCATCGTGGCCAAATGGTCAACATGTCTGCCTCCTAGTTTAGAGGTTGTTAGATCGAATCCGGCCTTCCTGGCTGAAGGTTGAATGTTCTTTACGTTCCTGCGTAGGTTTACTCCAGTTTCCTCCCACATTCCGAAAAATATGCATGGTATGTTAATTGAACACTGAATTGTCCATGTGCCCTGCGATTGGCTGGCAACCAGTTCAGGGTGCACCCCGCCTACTTCCCGAAGACAGCTGGGATAGGCTCCAGTATTCCCAGGATTCTCAGAAAGCTTCTAAGTAACTAGGTATCAAAAAAATAATTTGGTGTAATCAAACCATTCAAGTTCTGCAAAACTTAAACTTTTGCGTTGATCAGCTCAAAAAAAGTGAGGCCACAACTCAAAAAAAGTGACGCCAAAACTCAAAAAAAGTGAGGCAACCGATTACCTCATTTTTTTTGGTTATGCTAATTTATTTGGGTTAATAGAGAAAAGATACAAGCTAATTGGTGAAGTCACGGTTAAAAAGTCAGGGCTCTTTGTACTCTGTATGTACTCTTGGCATTGGTGGAGCATGTATTTTATGTAGAAAAAGCTTTAGCATTAGCATTTTAAAATCCACAATGCACCTTTAAACCCACTTTACATCAAATTGTGGCGAATGTTGCCAGAGAACTCAAATGAGTTTCACACACCCACTTAGTCTATGAACTGAGATTTTAGCTCTTTGCTAAAATGACTTACCAAGTGCATTTGTCCTTACAATACACTGGGCTTTCATTTCGACATACAACATCCGATTTTGATGTGACCTTTTTTTGTGGTACACCTGGGGTGGCCTGTTGTCCGCCAGGACTGGTGTGGTATTGCGATATAGAATTGCTAATTTGTAATGATTTTTTTAAATCAGGCATGATGACAGTAAAACATGGCAAAATTAACTGGGCATTTATTTTGGCATGCAACATCAGCTTTTGATGGGAGCTTTTTTTGTGGGATGCCTGGGGTGGTCTAATGGCCTCTAGGACTGGTGTGGTATTACAATATCGAATTGCAAATTTTTAATAATTTTTTTTTTTTTTAACTCAGGTGTGTTTACAGTCAAGTATGACAGATTCATGTTGCATTTATTTTGACATGCAACATCAGATTTTGATGGGACCTCTTATATGGGACACCTGGGGTGGTTTAGTGTCCTCCAGGACAGGTGTGTTATTACAATATCGAATTGCTAATTTTTAATGATTTCATTTAAATCATGTGTGATGACAGTGGAATATGGCGAAATAACTGGGCTTTTATTTTGACATGCAACATCAGATTTTGATCAGACCTTTTTTATGGGACACCTGGGGTGGTCTTGTGTCCTCCAGGATTTGTTTGGTATTACGATATTGATTTTTTTCAAACTTTGTTTATGAAATTTTTTGAGTGAATACAATAGTATCAGAAACATTTACATGGTGTACAAAGTTCAAATGTTCTTATGAAAACAACAACAAACAAAACTATAAGGTGGTCATCACAATATAACAAATCAAGAATTCTATAAGGAGCAACTACAAATGAAGAATAAAAAAAAAAGAACAACAATAATCAAACACTAACAAGCAGATCAGCGAAATCAACATAAACAATACAGAAAGCAAAAGGCATCTGAAATCAAAGTAGTAATATCAATGACCCCACCTAAATCACAGCGAAGAATTAAACACAGTTTCTAAATAACCAAAGCATCTCAGTCAGATGGGAGTTGCAAGTCAGACTTGCAAATGGACCCCATATTAAAACTAAGGGTTACATACGCCCACACATGAATACAGCAGCAATTAAACTTTTATTAAAGCCAGAAAAAGACCCCACCCTTCCATCAAGTTACCGTCCGATTTCACTAATTAACACTGATATTAAAATTATCACTAAGGCTTTCACATCTAGACTAGAAACAGTAATCTCGACAATTATTCATAGCGACCAAACAGGCTTTATTAAAGATCGGCACTCTACTAATAATATTAGGAGACTCTTTAACCTTATTAGCATGTCACAGCGGCATGATAAAAAGGCAGTTATTATATCATTGGATGCAGAAAAAGCTTTCGACAAAGTTAACTGGTCCTTCCTCTTTGCTGTTTTAAATAAATTTTGCTTTGGGAAATCATTTATCCACTGGGTATCAGTATTATATGATTCTCCAAAAGCTACAGTTACTACTAATGGGATTATATCTCATAGCTTTACTTTACAGAGAGGCACAAGACAGGGATGCCCACTATCCCCTTTATTATTTGCAATATTGATTGAGCCACTTGCATTAGCCATACGCCAGGAAAGAAGGATTCAAGGAATTCACTCTGGGGTAACAGAACATAAAATTAATCTATATGCCGATGACACCTTACTTTATTTAGAAAAGCCGGCTACTTCGCTAGGGGAAGTATTTAATTTAATAACTAAATTCTCACAGTTATCAGATTATTCTATTAACTGGACAAAATCAACACTTCTACCTATTACAGAAAATTCATGGAACCCTGCAAGCCAGGACCCACACTACTCATTTCCTATAGGTAATTTAAAATACTTAGGCATAAAAATCTCACAAAAATTAACTGATTTAATTCATTTAAACTTTTCTCCACTTCTGGATAACATTTATAGTGACTTGGAGCGCCTGGAATAATCTTCCTATTTCTCTAATAGGACGAATAGCCACCATTAAAATTAAAGTTTTACCCAAAATAAACTATTTTTTCTCAATGATTCCATTTAAACCTACGGCTAAATGGTTCCAGTTGTTGGACTCAGCCAACGATGATTTCCGCCACCGTGACTGCCTGGTGGAAGGCACTAGAATTGACAAAAGCCCAAGTGGAGCCCTGTGGACTTTCTCCCCTATGGCATAACCCCGACTTTCAACTTAACAACCAACCATTTCATTTAGCTGTGTGGGAGCAGAAAGGAATTACACATCTCCACCATCTCTTCTCAGATAATATGTTTATATCATATACATCCTTGCTCCAAAAATACAATATAAAAAACGGAAATTTTTTACATTATCTACAAGTTAAAAATATGATAAAGAAAAAAATTCCAACACTTCGGGGTACGCTCCAACCGCCTGTTTTAGCTAAAGATATTAACAAGCTTTCTCCGACAACAACAAAAAAACGTTCAAAAATATATAAGTTACTTTCATATACTGATAAAATGTCTTTACCCATCTCGAAATGGGAGACAGACTTGTCTATAGCACCGGAACCTGACTTTTGGATTCAAGTTTGTGAAAACGCATTTAAAATGACAAAACACACAAATTTACAACTTATCCAATATAAAATTATTCACAGAACATACATTACTCAATATATGATGAAGAAAATGGGACTCTCAGACTCCGACATTTGTCTCCAATTCTTACAAAACACTACAGACACTTATGTTCATGCTTTATGGTTATGTACTCCGGTTATGTATTTCTGGACTAAAGTCTTAGAAAAACTTTCCGCTATTTTGGACTGTAGGATACCTTTATCTCCAAACTTGTGTTTGCTAGGTGACCTAACAACAACTGACTTACCACATAAACAATTTCAATCTACACTTGTAGCCCTTACTATCGCTAAAAAAAACAATTCTTGTTAACTGGAAAAATAAACAAACTCTGAATATCGACCAATGGTCTAACCTCCTCATAAATCACATTTTAATGGAAAAAATATCTGCCTCAAATAAAAACCAAATATCAAAATTTATAGAAACATGGTCTACGTATATAGAATTTTTTAACCTAATTCTGGTTACTTAATTCTGTCTGTTAGCGAGAGCCACTACATCGTGATAACTTACATTGATGTTTCTGCATTTGGCAATTTATTATTATATTATATTATTAGTATGGGATTTTTTTTAATGGGCTTTAGGTGAACTGATGAATACACACACGCTCGCACGCACGCACACACACACACACACACGCACATACACATACTCACCCACATACAAAAAAAAAAAAAATATATATATATATATATGTGTGTATATGTATATATATACTGTATATATGTATATATATTAAAAAAAAAACATTTATTAAATTTTTTTAATTTATTTGTTTTTTAAAAAAAAAAAAAAAAGGAGAGCAATGATGATGTCAAATCAAATGAACAATACTGAGCTCTCCTGAGAAAAAAAAGAAGAAAAAAAAGCAAATGGACCCCATAAGCTCCCCAACTCAATAGAGCGGCCGATTAAGGACAGTCTAATTTTAACTTAAGAAAGTTATGTGTATCTCAAATCCAGCGGGTATGACAAGGCGGCAACTGAGATTTCCAGTTAATTACAATTAATCTGTTGGCTAGCAAAGTGGCGAAAGCTAGCACATCCTTTTTAGATTAAGACAAGGAAGGCAAATGGGGGGCAACCCCAAACTCAAAGCAGTTTGCTAACTCTTTCACTGCCACTGACGTTTAAAGACGTCAAGTAAAAACCTACGCTTCACTGCCAATGACGTCAAAAGACGTCATCCAATGATTTTTATTTTTTTTTTTGAAACGGGTAGAGGAAACCCTTCCGCATGTCTGGTGAAAGTTTCAAGTCTGTCTGTTGTGCCTAATGACTATTTTTGGCCCCTAGAGGGCAGCGATGACTCTCTTTTGACAAGATCGGGTGGGCGTCAGTAGAGGCGGAGCTAGAGCGTCGAGCAGGAGATGAGAATGGAAGACAAAGGAAAAATGGCGGCCGGTCGCGAGGAGCTCACGCCCGAGACGTTTTTTTCAAAGACCAAAAGCATCGCTGAAAAAGCACATTGTTGACGACGATGATCATCATCGATGATGAAGATGAGGGTGGTGACTCCGTGGTTGAGAAGCATTGACGCGGCAGTAGAAGACGTTAGATGGAGCTAGATGGAGGAGGGAACGGGCAATGGCGAGCGTTTGCAAGCAGCTCTACACTTAAAAGACGAAAGGCATCGACCAACGCTAAAATAGTACATTGATGACGACGGTGATCATCCTCAATGATGATGAAGGTGAATCCAAGCTTGACGGCGAAATTGGAACCGCTGACGCGGCGGCTATGACGGTGTTGTAACGCGGAACACAACCGAGCACGCACAGGCGGACGTTCGATCGGACGACGGAGAGTGCCCCGAGTCCAATGCATATTCATCGGAGGAAGTGTGTACAGTCTGCTACTTGCTTTTTATTCCCCGGAAAAAAAGGCCGTCAAGAAAGTGTAACGTTTGCACGCAAAACGGACCAATGTGAAAGTGAAAGTAAACTGTTGTGCGAGTCCTGGCGTCTCCTTGCACGCAGGAGAGCGTTACAAAAGGAAAAACTGTATTTGAAACATCCACATAATTGTAAGTAGTACCACAGTTGCACACATTTGTAAATAGTTTGCGAAATTGTTTTGTCAAATTGTTACACTGTTGAATGGAAATAAACGTATTTTGCAATCAAAAAACACTTTTTCATTGTTGGTGAAAGCGTTTTACAGAAGTAAAGCACTATTTAGGTGTTTGTGGCATCATTCATGGACAAAAAGAAGTGTACAATTCACTTGAGTGCATGAAATAACATCGTTTCACAAAAAGCTCTTTTTCTCCGTGTTTTGTTTCAAAAGAGAGAATTTCGGTGAAAGTAACCATTTTCTATTGTTGATTACTGAAGAACGGAATAAGGTAGAAACAAACTTTTTTTTCTGATGAAAGCTGAGAGTCCAATCTTTCATTTGGTAGTATGTGTGTTTCCATAGTCCAAACACAACATTTTCTGTGGACCTTGAAAGATCACTCAAAATGCTTAAATCGGCTGGCAGTGGGGACAACCCGTTTCTGAAAACGTCTGGCAGTGAAAGAGTTAATGTACAAATCTCTGAAAGTACTAATAAATAAGCGTGTCCACTCTAAGAAAGTATTATCTAAAAGGGAGGGATGAAAAACATTGTTAGCTGCCAATGGAGCATGGATGGAAGTAGTCTGTAAGCCAAAGTAGCGCTTTAACTGAACCCAAATTCTAAGCCTAGCTCTGATAACCACATTCTTAGCATAGAGTGCCGTAGAGGAATGGATAGGAAAGTGCACTAAAGCTTTCAAGGTCACTGTTTCTGTGGAGCTCACCTCCATGGCCAACCATGCCAGAAGAAAGTCAACATCCTCATATTTAAGCCAATATTTAAGAACCCTAATGTTGGAGGCCCAGTAATAGAAACTAAAGTTTGGTAGAGCCAGCCCCCCCAAGTGGTTTTGACCTTTGTAAATATTTTTTGTGCATTCTAGGGACCTTCTTGTTCCATATGAAAGATGAAATCAAACTTATCTAATTTACGGAAAAATGACTGAGGAAGAAAGAGTGGTATGCACTGAAACAAATAGGAGAACCTCGGGAGCATATTCATCTTAACATCATTGACACGAGCAGCTAAAGATAAATTAAGCAGAGACCACCGTTCAAAGTCGTTTTGTATTTGAGTCAACAGGGGAGAAAAATTAGCTTTATAAAGGACCCCAAATTTCAGTGTAACATGAATTCCAAGATAAACAAAACTGTGTAAGGCAACTTTAAAGGGAAAAGTCTTACCAGCAGCATTTATAGGAAATATCTCACTTTTGCTTAAATTTCATTTATACCCAGATAATTTGCCAAATGAAATGGTAGTTGCAGATTTGAAGCAGAAATTATTTGAAAATGGCATAATAAACCTTTTCATATTATGGATTGTTTTTTTGCCAGATGTGATGTGTGCAAAGCTCAATGAGTTTTGGTCAATGTTAAGACCCTCAAAAATCAGCCTTCTGTGCATGTTTCGGTCCTCAAAATTGGCGTTGTTTTCTTGGCGAACAGGACCTTGTCATGCCCACAGCAATTCGCGAAAACTCACAAACTTCGTGGTATGACATCATGAAGGCCTAAACACTCTTCTGAGCAAATATGAGGTAGATCCAGTTAACGTGGTTGGAGAAAAAATTTGAAGATTTTTTTTTTTTAATAAATAAATAATTGCCAATAGGTGGTGCAATCAGTACAAATAAATATAAGTTTGTAGATGTATTCAGACCTGGACTCTCATCAAATGTGTAGCGATTTCAGTTTTGGAGAAACACAACGAATAAAATCCAAATCCTCATTTATTTATTCATAATCTGAAGTCGCCACATTCAATGTTCGTGGTTCTTTGTATTAATAAAATAATTACAACAACACCTCTAACTCGGACACAAGCACGATTGAGACTGAACTAGATTTAGAAAAACATGCATTTATTCACTACGGCTACACATACAGAATCAAAACACTTCCTACCTAACTATCATACGGTGAAAAGAAAAGGGATACAAATTAAGCTAATAGAAATAAGAAAAGAACAATTTAACAAGGTAGAAAGGAAAGGTTTGGCCAAACCTGTGAGATATTTGAAATGGAAGTTGCACCAGCAATATGTCAAATTGGCTATGAGACGTCCAACTTACTGGAGTGAGTTGAATCGAGCTAGCGGAGGGAAGGTCGATTGAAGAAAAAAATGCTCCCAAAAAGGCAAAGTAAAATATAAATTAAATTAAATTAAATTTTCCACAGTTAGATGAGGTGCGACGCAGCTCGGGGCTCCCAGCAGATGAGGGGCGGTGCAGATCGGCTCAAGGTGGATGGTGCTTTCAGGCGAGGTCGGGGGCTTCAGCCGGAGTTGTACTCTCGGCGCGCGAGGAGGTCTGCGTCTCAGCTGCCCAAATCCAGCTTCTGAGGCCGAGATCCGCTGTGCGTCCCGAGGGAAATGAGCCGTTGAACCAAATTGCGCTGCAACAGAACGCTTGGAGGATGGAGCAGGTACGAGTTGACGCACGTTGCGCGCTGCCAGAGTCCTAACTGTGGTCACTGGGTGACACACTGGGTCGGGGTTTGGAGCACGGTTTGGTTTGATCACCAAGTCCGAGACCCTTGGTCGTTCAGGGAACAGAGATGCCAGGTGGATGGAAAACATGACACCAGACGAGGTGAAAAAGTGAAGCACGACAGGATCGGAAACAAGAGCACTGAACGAAGTTCCCGTCGGCTGTCTTAAAGTTGCGGGGCGTGTCCGTCACAAGGGGGTGCGGGCGCCGTCCCTCATTTGGCTGAACCCAAGTCAAAGACGTTTAAACTCCCAATTATCAAATAATTAATCATTAATAATTAAATTTGGTCAGGCTAGCAAGTCAAGTTATTCCAAGCAAAACGTGTTATCGTTACACATATCAACTAATAAAGCATCATGAGGGTTTATAATCATCATTCCTGTTGAAATACATATGACATTACTTTTTATAGGCATAACAAGACGTGAAACATTCACTTGTGCGTAAGTTCACTTGTATGTGATGAATTTCTTATGTGAAATGTGTAAGATTGCTTGTGGAGTATATGCGTCTCATGTGAGGGCAGTTCTGATCGTAACCACTTGGAGGCACTCTGGGCACGTGTAACCTCCAAGAAGGCTGGAATGTACTGACCAGGATTCAAATGGACCTTTTGGCCCATGTTGTTTTATGACTTTGATAAGAGTTTGCAGACTGCCAGTCTGCGATGTCAGCAGGGGTGAAGATGATGCTTTCCGATAAAATTCTTTGATGCCATAAACTCGTGGTTCTGGCTGGTGACAAACAAACATTCACATCCTGGTGAGATAGCCTGTGGTTAACTTGACTGGACTGTCTCTGGTTTAGGCAAAAGGGGGAGAACAGAGGCATCTCACCCCACCCTAGGTTGACTAAACACATATTTCCAAGAGCAAAATGTTAAGGAAAAAAAATTGAAAATGATTGGTCTATAATTGTTACGAATGTGTGAAATTTTGAGGATATAGTATTTCAAAAAGTCAAGATTTTTCCCAGGTCTTGAGATGACATGCCAAGTTAGAAGTAAATCGGATGAAAACTGTTGGCGAATGGGCAAAAAGAATGACCGCAGTGAATGTGCAAAACTGGGCCAAAATTGGACTTACAAAAATTCATAGCTCACTTCCTGTACATTTTAGGATATGGCTTCCACTAACTTTTTTTGTGTGTCTCGGGGCGCTTCACGTGCCAGCCATTTTTTGTAGCCCTAGGTCAAAAGTGCCGGGATTGGTGCATATTTTTCCACGCTAGGGGGCGCTATATGTTGTTATGTTGTTATGGCAACTTCATAATATAAAATTTTTCACCGAGCCCGAGAAGAGTGCAAAGTTTGGTGAGTTTTTGTAAATGCTTAGGTCCCCAAAAATGAGATTGTTTACAAAGAATAAGAATAATACAAATGAAAAACAATAGGGACCTCGCAGCGGTAGCTGCTCGGGCCCTAATAACATACAAATAGAAAAAATCCACTTTACCCCCCAAAAACCCACCTTCCCACATAAACTCTAGCAGTAGCATCCCCCTAATTGGATGCACGCAATACAACTTCTAGAGCAAACAACACTTTTTATAGCTAAAGAGCGCCTAACTAACCCCAAATACCAATTTACCATTACTTAGGCATTGGAATTGTGACAAAAAATTTAATCTCCGACATCAAACCATAACATATGCGCTATTAACAATTTTACTGCCAAAGACGTTAAATGACGTTCTGCAAAAACCTACGGAGGAGCGCAAAAGATGTTAAAAGACGTCCACCCATTTTAAAAAAAAATTTTTTTGGAAACTGGTGCAGGAAAGCCTTGCAGAGCTGTGCTGAAAGTTTCAAGCAGGTCTAGTGAGCCTAATGACTATTTTTGGCCCCTAGAGGGCAGCGATGACTCTCTTTTGACAAGATCGGGTGGGCGTCAGCAGAAGACGTGAGGCGGGGCTAGAGTGTTGTGGGGACAATGGCTGAAGAAGCCATAATGGCGGTTGCAAGCAGCTCACGCTAGAGCCGTTTTTTTCAAAGATGAAAAGCATCGACCAACGATAAAGAGCACATTGATGACGACGATGATCATCATCGATGATGATGATGATGGTGACTCCGTGGTTAGAAGCATTGACGCGGCAGTAGAATACGTTAGGCGAAGCTAGATGGAGGAGGAAGCGGACAATGTTGCAAGCAGCTCACAGTTGGGAATTTTCAACGCTAAAGAGCACATTGATGACGACGATGATCATCATCGATGATGATGATGATGACTCCGAGGTTGACGGTGAAGTTGGAAGCGTTGACGCGGCGGCGATGACGACGTCATAAAGGTTCACGGGCGAGCGATGCTGACACCGGAAAACGCGGAGCACAAGCGAGCACGCTCAGGCGGACGTTCAATCGGACGACGAAGAGTGCCCCGAGTCCAATGCATATTCATCGGAGGAGTGGGTACAGTCTGCTACTTGCTATTTATTCCCCGGAAAAAAAGGCCTTCAAGAAAGTGTAACGTCTGCACGCGAAACGGACAATGAAAGTGAAAGTAATCTGTTGTGCGAATCCTGCTCCCTCTCCTTGCACGCAGGAGAGCGTTACAAAAAGAAAAACTGTATTTGAAACATCCACATAATTGTAAGTAGTACCACAGTTGCACACATTTGTAAATAGTTTGCGAAATTGTTTTGTCAAATTGTTACACTGTTGAATGGAAATAAACGTATTTTGCAAACTAAAAACACTTTTTCATTGTTGGTGAAAGCGTTTTACAGAAGTAAAGCACTGTTTAGGTGTTTGTGGCATCATTCATGGACAAAAAGAAGTGTACAATTCACTAGAGTGCATGAAATAACATTGTTTCACAAAAAGCTATTTTTCTCCGTTTTTTGTTTCAAAAATGAGCATTTCGGTGAAACTAACCATTTTCTATTGTTGATTACTGAAGAACGGAATAAGGTAGAAACAAACTTTTTTTTTCTGATGAAAGTTCAATCTTTCATTTGGTAGTATGTGTGTTTCCATACTCCAAACACAACATTTTCTGTGGACCTTGAAAGATCAGTCAAAATGCTTAAATCGGCTGGCACTGGCGACATCCCGTTTCTGAAAACGTCTGGCAGTCAAAGAGTTACTGAGTTCGCCAGCTCGCCGACCCCTACACCTTGAATGTGACCCCACCCAGATACAAGTGGGTGTGTGTGGTGCATTAAAATTGGGAGCAGGTGAGCCGGAGCAGAGGGAAATTATATCCCCACGCTCCTCCACCTGCCTCCCAGTCATGTCATTGAGTGTATGTGATGCATTAAAAAAATAAATAAATAGGGGGGCACGGTGGCGCAATTCCACATTTCTTGAGCGATTCCAGTGATTCCAGTGGTGTTCAGCTCATTTACAAGAATCAGCAGTCCCATTCAAAATTTCCGCGGGAATTTTTCTAGTTATTATTCTTTATTCTCCGCAAACGATCGCATTTTTGGGGACCTAAACATTGACGAAAACTTTGCACACTCTTCGGGCAATTATTATTTTTTTTAATATTATGAAGCGCCCCCTACAGGACAAAAATAAAAACTAATCCCGGCACATTTGACCTACAGCTACAAAAATTGTCAGGCACATGCAGCACCCCGACACGCATAAAAAAGTCTATTGGGACCATGTGCTAAAAATGTACAGGAAATGAGCTATGAATTTTTGAATGTCCTTTTTTGGCCTTTTTATGCACTTCACTACAGTCATACTTTTTACCTCGCCACAGTTTCCATCCGATTTACTTTAAACTTGGCATGTATCATCTCAAGACCTTGGCACAACAACTGGGGGAAAAAATCTTAACTTTTTGAAATACTATATGACGGGGGCGGGGCATCAAATATTGCCTTTCAAATTTCAAATGCTTTATAACTCCCATGTACAAGCTCCAAAAAAATTCCTTACTTCTCATGCATCTTAATAGTCACGGCCTGAAAACATCTATATGATCAAATTTAGTTATGCATCTAGCGCCACTAAGTGGTGACAAGAAATGTCATACTTTACGTTTTTATCTACTGTGCCCAGCTTGTTGAAAGAAACCAGCTGAAAATTGGTCAGAAAAGCCTTAAATGTTGCTCATTCCCCACACTGAATATTGTAATTTTTCGGCAAAGGGCGTGGCTGTTAAGGTGCCGCAAAGTCTGATGATTTATCGTGACAATAAAAGCTGCTTGAACTTGACCCAGATAATCCTGTCTTCTCAAAATTTCACACATTTGATGATGGTCCCGTCCTGACTACAAAATGTGAGAATTTGATGTCTAGTGAGCAAAGATTGTGGCCATGGTGACGAGTTGAAGTGACGTCACGCACCCACATTGCATTGAGATTGAATGAGAGACGCACACCTCAAAGAAGAGCCTCTCACGACTTAACGGTTGAAGATACAGATTCAAGAAATGGCTCGTTAGAACGGCAAGGGTTTGGGGAACACGAGCATGTTCTCATTTTCTTAATCGGATAAAAAATGACCAAATGAGAGCAGGTTGAAAACTTATGATTTATCAGAAATGGAGAGAGGAAGGCGCCTGAAATTAACATGGCAGAGATAGGCGAGTTGGTCCGACTTGTCCGAGCTTAAAGGGAAAATAAAGGTACTAAATGACACCTTAGCCAAATAAAAGTTAGTTTGTCTGAAAGAAGACACTCGTGACTACAAAATGTGAGAATTTGACGTCTAGTGACAAAAGAGTGTGGCCATGGTGACGAGTTGAAGTGAAATTTTTTCAAATACATTATTTGGTTCCCGGCACTGGATGGCTAATTAGCCAACAGAGTGTGTGAGAAAGCTAATTCAGCCACTGTCTTTGAACCCGCACAGGGGGGGGGGGGGGGGAGCTTTCATTCCTTAAAAAAGATTTCGACACTGAGCTAAAGGTGGGAAAAATTCCTACAAAATGAGCTAAAATTCGTATCGGTCGGATAACGTATGCGCGCGCAGCGTGTCTTGGAAAAAGGTGCTTGATGTGTGATTTTCTCTTCCCTTTTCCCATTCATTCCCAATGGGGAGTTAATTTGGGAGTTTTTTGGGAATAGCGTCGCCATGGTTACTGGGAATTCTTAGAAAAATAATAGCGCAGCAAAGCTGCTGCTCCGCAAGCAGTCCCATAATAATAAGCCCATTTTTCTAGGAATAGTAATATGTGCTGCTTTCTTGCTACGCAAAGCAGTCCCATAATAACGACAATAATAAACCACTGTCCTAGGTAGAATAACATTATGTGCCTGCTTGCGAAGCGCGGAGCAGTAGCGAAGCTGTCCGATCGAGCCGCATCGTTTGATACCTCATTTGTGCCAGTGCGATCTAGGTAGATCCTAGGTAGAATAACAATATGTGCCTGCTTGCTCCGCAAGCATTCCCATAACTAGAGCTGCAAGCAGCTATAAAGGGCCCTCGCAGCCCGGGCCACTTAGGGGTACTTGGAAGTTGGGATACTGGCACATTCTAAGCCAAATTTCTTAGAAAATGGCATAATAAACATTTACATATGGATTTATTTTTTTTTTTTGCCAGGTGTGATGTGTGCAAAGCTCAATGAGTTTTGGTCAATGTTAAGACCCTTCAAAAATCATCGTCCTTTTTTTATTTTTTGTCAATGAGTTGCTCCGATTGGCATTTTTTTCAAAGTACATATATACACGTCATTGTTTTACTCAAAGCAGCTGCTCGGGCCCCAATTATAACTAGAGCTGCGAGCAGCTTTAAAGGGTCCTGCAGCCCGGGCCCTTTGGGGTACTTGCATGTTGGGGTACGGTTACGATGGGGTACTGGCACATTCAAAGCCAAATTTCTTAGAAAATGGCATAATAAACCTTTACATATGTTTTTTTTTTTACAGGTGTGATGTGTGCAAAGCTCAATTAGTTTTAGTCAATGTTAAGAACCTCAAAAATCTGCGTTTTTTTTTTGGGGGGGGGCACTGAGTTGCCCCGATTGACATTTTTTAAAAGCACATATTTACACATCATCGCTAGTTTTACTCATAGCACAATATATATGGATAGGTCTGACGCCACTGAACATTTTGAGTGTTGAAAAGTAAAAAAAATATCCATAAATTACTTAGTTATCACACTTACAAAGTGTATCCAAATTTTGGACTAAATACCTTTTGTGTGTAAAATATAGCCGCAAGGGGGCACAAGCCAGTGTCTTCTTGTGCCGGTCTCAAGACCGGATAAATACACAGGGTTGTGTCAAGAAGGGCATCCAACGTAAAAACTTTGGCCAAATCAAACATGCATACTTCCATACAGGATCCGTCGAGGCCCTGGTTAACAAAACCGCCATCGGTGCTGTTGACCTACAGGGTGCCGGTTTAAACTGGACCACTGTTGGTCGAAGAAGGAGAGGAGGAAGAGAAGAGGAACACCAAGAGTCTAGGACTGAGAGTAGGGACTTTGAATGTTGGAATTATGACAGGAAAAGGTATAGAGCTGGTTGACATGATGCAGAGGAGGAAGGTGGACATATTGTGTGGAAAGGGAGTAAAGCTAGAAGTTTAGGAGCAGGGTTCAAGTTATTCTATCATGGTGTTGATAGGAAGAGAAATGGAGTAGGAGTTGTCGTGAAGGAGGAGTTTGTTAGGAGTGTCCTGGAGGTAAAAAGAGTGTAAGATATCTTGATGAACCTGATGATCAATGTTCTTAGTGGTTATGCACTACAGGTAGGATGTGAGCTGGAGAAGGAGAACTTTTGGTTGTATATTGATGAAATGATGCAGAGCATCCCTAGAAGTGAGAGAGTTGTCATTCGTACAGACTTCAATGGACACTTTGGTGCAGGAAACAGAGGTGATGGGCAAGTTTGGTATCCAGGCGAGGAATGCAGAAGGACAGATAGTGGTTGACTTTGCAAAAAGAATTGAAATGGCTGTCGTGATTACTTTCTTCCAGAATAGGCAGGAACATAGGGTGACCTACAAGAGTAGAGGTACGAGTACACAGGTAGACTACATCTTGTGTAGACGGTGTAATCTGAAGGAGATCAGTGACTGCAAAGTAGTGGTAGGTGAGAGTGTAGCCAGACAGCATATGATGGTAGTGTGTAGGATAACTCTGGTAATGAGGAAGACAAAGACGGCAAAGACAGAGAAGAGGACAAAATGGTGGAAGCTGAAAAATGAAGAGTGTTGTATGACTTTCAGGAAGGAGGCAGGAAGAAGGCTCTGGATGGTCAGGAGGTGCTTCCAGATGACTGGACAACTACAGCAAATGTGATTAGGGAGACAGGTAGGACAGCCCTTGGTGTGTCATCTAGAAGGAAAAGGGATGAGGAGACTTGGTGGTGAAATGAGGAGGTGCAGTAGAGGATCCAGAGAAAGAGGTTAGCAGCAGTTTTGTTTAATGCCCAACCCCCCACAAAAAAAAAGAGTACCACAGATGCAGTATTTGCTTTGAGGATGTTGATAGAAAAGTACCGAGAAGGTCAGAAGGAGCTGCATTGTGTCTTTGTAGATCTGGAGAAAGCTTAAGAGTGTCCAGAGAGGAACTGTGGTTTTGTATGAGGAAGTCTGGAGTAGCAGAGAAGTATGTTTAAGTGGTGCAGGACATGTATGCGGGCTGTAAGACAGTGGTGAAGTGTGCTGTAGGTGTGACGGAGGATTTAAAGTGGAGGTAGGTACATCAGGGATCAGCTCCGAGCCCCTTCAGGTCGTGACTAGAAACATACGTGTAAAGTTTGGGATTTTTTTAGAGCATGTACTAAGGAGTTATGCATTTCCTCTTGGCGAAGGAAATATGAAACACATAAAATGATGCCCTGCCCCCGTCAAATAGTATTTGTAAAAGTAAAGATTTTTTCCCCTGTTGATGGGCCAGGTCTAGACATGGTCTAAACCATGTTTGAGGTCAATCGTATCAAACGTGTCGGAGAAATGGGGAAAAGAATGCCCCCCTGTACATGAGCAAAAATCGGCAAAAAAATGAAATTTAGAAATTCGTAGCTCACTTTCTGCTTGTTTTAGTATATGGCTCCAAAATACTTTTTTGTAGGTCTTGGGCTCCCTCATATACCAATATTTTTTCATAGATCTTGCGTAAACTTACAACCGGGGCTACTTCGTTAAAAATTTGTAGGGGGTGCAAGTGCTAGATGTGTGTACCAAGTTTCATACGTTTCTGTGCCATGTTTAGGTCCTCCAAATCGGCGTTGTATTCTTGGCGAACAATGCCATGCCACGCTCAGCGTTATTCGCGTAAACTTACAAACTTTGTGTTGTGACATAATGAAGGCCTAAACACTCTTGTGATGTGAATATGAGGTAGATCCAGTTAACGTGTTAAGAAAAAAAATTGCCATTAGGGGCACTATCAGTACGATGAAATATAAGTTCGTACATGTCTTCAGGACTGGACTCTCATCAAATGTGTTAAATTTGGAGAAGATAGGATCATCTGGGTCAATTTAAAGCAGCTTTTATTGTCAAGGTGAATCATCAGACTTTGCATTAGCGTCATGGCCACGCCCTTTGCTGAAAAGTCACAATATTTGGTGTGGGGCATGACCAATGTGGCTTCTGTGACCAATTTTCAACTGGATCCCTTTCACGGGCTTGGTGCAATAGATGAAAATGTAAAAAATGAAAAAAAATTCACCACTAGGTGGCGATATAGATATAACTGAATATTATCATATAGAAAAGTAGAAAAGAAAGTTTTACCTAAAATAAACTATTTTTTCTCAATGATTCCATTTAAACCTACGGCTAAATGGTTCCAGTTGTTGGACTCAGCCGTTACAAAATTTTACTGGAAAAAAAAAAAAGCAAAGATTAGTCTATCTACTCTTTAGAAAAGTAAATCCAAAGGTGGTCTAGAGGCACCAAATTTTATGTACTACTATATAGCTAACCAGCTACAATATATCGTTCTATGGGCACAACCCAACAGAGATACTAACTGTTGGCTGGAACTAGAACAGAAGGATTGTAATAACCTCAGACTTCTAGATTTACTCTTTATTACAACATCGATTAAGCGACATAATTGTTTTAAAAACCCAATGATTTCCGCCACCCTGACTGCTTGGTGGAAGGCATTAGAAATTACAAAAGCCCAAGTGGAGCCCTGTGGGCTTTCTCCCCTATGGCATAACCCTGACTTTCGAATTAACAACCAAACGTTTTATTTAGGTGTGTGGGAGCAGAAAGGAATCACACATCTTCACCATCTCTTCTCAGATAATATGTTTATATCATATACATCTTTGCTCCAAAAATACAAAATAACAAACGGAAATTTTTTACATTATCTGCAAGTTAAAAATATGATAAAGAAACAAATTCCAACACTTCAGGGTACGCTCCAACCGCCTGGCTTAGCTAAAGATATTACCAAGCTTTCTCCGACAACAACAAAACAACTTTCAAAAATATATGAGTTACTTTCATATACGGATAAAATGTCTTTACCCATCTTAAAATGGGAGACAGACTTGTCTATAGCTCCGGAATCTGACTTTTGGATTCAAGTTTGTGAAAATGCATTTAAAATGACAAAACACACAAATTTACAACTTATCCAATACAAAATTATCCATAGAACATACATTACTCAATATATGATGAAGAAAATGGGGCTCTCCGACTCCGACATTTGTCTCCAGTGTTTACAAAACACTACAGACACTTATTTTCATGCTTTATGGTTATGCACTCCGGTTATGTATTTCTGGACTAAAGTCTTAGAAAAACTTTCCGCTATCTTGGACTATAGGATACCTTTATCTCCAAACTTGTGTTTGCTAGGTGACCTAACAACAACTGACCTACCACATAAACAATTTCAATCTCCACTTGTAGCCCTTACTATCGCTAAAAAAACAATTCTTGTTAACTGGAAAAATAAACAAACTCTGAATATCGACCAATGGTCTAACCTCCTCATAAATCACATTTTAATGGAAAAAATATCGGCCTCAAATAAAAAACAAATATCAAAATTCATAGAAATATGGTCTACGTATATAGAATATTTTAACCTAATTCTGGTTATTTAATTCTGCCTGTTAGCGAGAGCCACCACATCGTGATAACTTACATTGATGTCTCTGCATTTGGCAGTTTGTAACTAATGGTTGTGTTTTTATAGTCAGGAACCCAGTTGCTGCCAACAGGATCGAGCAGATTCACCTCCAATGGGCACTAAGGGCTAATATTCGGATTCACTGCATGCCAGGGGACTAACTCTACAGGTGCTGTCTCCCCTGGCTGGGCGTGGGCGGGTCTGCCCCTCTGTTGGCTGCTGGGTGGCGGCTGCGTCTTGGTCGTTCCCTGGGTCTCGTGGGGGGTGCTGTGTTGCGGGGCTCTCCCTGGTGTCCGGGGCGGCGCCGCCCCGGCGCGGTCCGTCGCTCTGGGTCCGGCGACGCGGGTCGGGGCCTGTGGGCCGCCGGGGTGCCCCGTGGTTCCCTCTCCCCTCCCCCTTCCTCCCCCTTGCTTCCTCTCCCTCTTCACCTCTCCCCGCCCGTCCTCCGCCTCCCTGTCCCTTCTCCCTCGTCGCCCTTCCTCCTCCTCTCCCCCTCTCTCTGCGGCCCTGCCGCTGCCTCCTGCCCTTCCTGTCGTCTCCTTCCCCCGTCCCCTCCCCCTCCCCTGTCCGCCCTCCTCCCTCTCCCCTAGGCCGGGGGTTCCATCCGTGGCCCGGGTCTCGGCGCTCCGGGGGCCGGGGGAGTGGGCGGGATTGGTGTTGTGCCCGCCCCGCTCCGGTGGGCCTCCGGGCACTTCGGGCGGGCCCCGGTATCCGGGGGGCGAGCCCCGGTGGGGTGGGTGGGGGTTTTGGTGGGCGGGTGCGCCACCCCCCCCCCCCCCGCCCGGTTGGGGGGGGCCCAGCTGGTCGCTCCTCTTAACTCACTGCACTAGTTTTGCACAATACATTTTAGGGCACATAACACACTTTGGGGGGTAGTGGGGTGGGGTGGAGACACCGTCTCCGCCCTGCAGCTCCCCTCCAAATTTTAATGCACCACACAACTGGGGGGGGGGGGGGGGGCATCGGTTGGGGCAGGCCGCAGTGTGGAGCAGTGCTGCGGTCGCCTGTCCGTTTTTTTTCTTTCTCACGCACGCACGCACACACACACGCACGCACGCACGCACAAACACACATACAAAAAAAAAAAAAGGGAGAACAATGATGATGACATTTCAAATGATCAATACTGAGATCTCCCAGAAAAGGAAAAAAAGAAAAAAAAACAAACAAAAAAAAAAAAATATTATCATATAGATGCCTTCAGGTTGGGACTATTAACATACATGAGAAGTTAGGGATTTTTTGGCGCATGTACAGGAGAGTTAATAAACATTTGGTCTTTTGTGGCGAAGCAAATATGAAATGCAAAGTTTGAGGCCCTGCCCCCGTCATACTATATTTTGAAAACTCAAGATTTTTTCCCCAGTTGTTGTCCCAGGTCTTGAGATGATACAGGCCAAATTTTAACTCAATTGAATGTATTGTCTAAGAAAAGGGGTCAAATGTATGACCCCTGTGAATGTGCAAAAATGGGCCAATATTGGACATCCGGTTTTCCCCAGTGCTGCATCATAGTGGCATTTCTGCTGGATAATGCACACCTTTTAATTTGTAATATTAGGTCTCCACTTATTTTCACTAATTTTTTTCCTGCAAAAAATAGCATTTTAGCTCAATAGCTTCCAAGTCATGTGACCTATTGACGCCAAATCAGTGCTGCATTGTAGTGGCATGTCTGATGGATGTTACACACCTCATTTTTTATTTTTAGGTCTCCACTTATTTTTTATGATTTTTTTTCCAGCAAATATTAGCATTTTTGCTCAATAGCTTTCAGGTCATGTGACCCATTGACCCCAAATTAGTACTGGCTCATAGTGGCATATCTGCTAGATAATGCACACCTCTTTTTTTTATTCCATTTCAATCTTTCCTTTGTTTTAAATTAACTTAATATTGTACATATTCACCCCACAACGTGAATTGGTGTTGTTATATTGAAACTGTTAATAGTAAAAACATCTTTTAAACTGCTTTTCCATTCAATTTTGTTTTGAAAAACTATCTTTTATTTTGAAAACCGGATGACGTTCTCGGCTCCATCATCCCTTCGCGCACACTACCGTAAATCCTATAAAAGGGCAAACTTGAAATGAAAAACGGCTGGCTTGACTCCGTAAAAAGAAGAGCCGGCTAACTTCACCGCAGTCCCAAATATGCTCGCCGGAGACTTTTATTTCAGCCAAGATGATGATGATGACATTGCCACCGCCGCCCATGCGGCTTTCGCTTCGCCGGAGACTTCTAGCAATGAAGACGATGTTGAAGACCATGAATGTGATCCGGATTTGGATCAGAATATGCCTGACTAGTATATGCCTCGCACACCAGCAGCAAGACATCGCCGGACCCACTCGAATGAGGAGGTAAATGCTAGCTAGCTTTCAAGTTCGCATTCATGCCTTCATCAGTCAGTTTGTGCACATTTACATGCCCCACTATACTATAAAGTTGCCAGTAATACTAATAATATATGTACGGTTCATGCATTTTGTAGATGTGAATGAAAACACGCTGCGTAAATGTGCAGCTAGATAGGCGGAGGTTGAATGCTTAGCACTGAGGAATGAATGGTGTAACTGTGTGTGTGTGAGAGAGAGAGAGATTGGGAAATGTAAGTCTATAGCAACCACAATAATAAAAAAATTTAAAAAGTGTGGTAATTGTACAAATTTCTATAAATTACAGATTGTCCACCCAGAAGCCATGCATCTACTAGCCAAAGAGCTTGCACACCCTCTCCCTCCCTCCCACTTCATATCCTTCATCACAGCCACCAGCGGAGGAAGGAATGCTGATGTTGAGGGTGTGAGAAGTTGCAGAGCTCCCTACATGACAGACTCACCAATTCGGTTTGCAACAATACTACACAAGCACAAAGTTGAACATTTGCCACCCACCACCACAGAAGCCAAGCTGCAGAAAAGTGCATGTGCCAAGGAAACGCAGTGACACTAACAGGTGGTGTGAGACTTGTGCCTTTGCACCAAGGCAAAATGGTTTATTTTATATTACTCACACACACACACACACACACACAAAATATGTAATTTGTAGGGTGGAGGACACACGCGGACACACGGCATGCACACACAAACTGAACTCTTGCACTTTTGTTCACGATACATTTCTAAGGTTCAATAGTTTTATGTGCAAATAAATTATTTTCCTATAAAAAGCCTTTTTTGTAATGTTGTTTTGTAGAAGGAACACATTATTGAGATATTTGAGCTGTCACAAAAGCAAAAAATAGTGTCATACTTGAAATTATGCTTGAAATGCTTGCTTTTACAAAAAGTTCATTTTCTCTTAACTCTTTGACCGCCAAAAACATTTAATAACGTTTAGTAAAATCCAAATGAGTGCCGCCAAAAACGTTAAAAGACGTTAACTATGCTTTTTTTTTTGGGAAACGGGTGGAGGAAAGTCTTGGCCAGCTGTGCTGAAAGTATCAAGCAGATCGAGTTAGTATAATGACTATTTATGGGCACTAGATGGCAGCGATGACTCTTTTTGGACAAGATCGGGTAGGAGTCACTAATAGAAGACGTGAGGCGGAGCTAGAGTGTTGAGGGGAGAATGGCTGATGAAGCGAAAATGGCGACCGGTTGCAAGCAGCTCACGCTTGAGCATTTTTTTCAAAGACGAAAAGCATCGACCAGTGCTAAAGAGCACATTGATGATGATGATGATGGTGACTCCGAGGTTGACGCCGAAGTTGGAAGCGTTGACGCGGCGGCTTCAATCACGTTGTAAAGCCTCACCGGCTAGCGATGCTAACGCCGGAAAACGTGGTGCACAACCGAGCACTTCTGCACAGGCGAACGTTCAATCGGACGATGAAGAGTACCCCGAGTCCAATGCATATTCATCGAAGGAGTGGGTACAGTCTGATCACGGAGAAGACACTGGTTCTGGACTACGATGCCATCATGAATGGAGTGGATATTATGGATCAGAACATCTCTTACCACCCGGTATAGGAACTGAAGGACATGAGGAATCCAGACGTAACACCAGGTCACCGTATCATGATCCTGAGAGTAGACTTGATGACAACATGGCCAAACACACACTGCAGTATATACCTGCTACTCCCCGGAAAAAAAGGCCGGCAAGAAAGTGTAGGGTCTGCACGCGAAGGGGCAATCGCAGTGAAACTAATCTGTGGTGCAAATCTTGCTGCGTCCACTTGCACGCAGGGGAGTGCTATACAATATACCACACAAAAAGAAAAACTATGTAGTTGAAACATCCACACAAATGTAAATAGTACCACAGTTGAACACATTTGTAAATAGTTTGCCAAATTGTTTTGTCAAATTGTTACACTGTTGAATGTAAATAAACGTATTTTGCTATCAAAAAACACTTTTTCATTGTTGGTGGTAGTGTTTTACAGAAGTAAAGCACTGTTTAGGTGTTTGTGGCATCATTCATGGAAAAAAAAAGTTGTCAAATTCACTAGAGTGCATGAAATAATATCGTTTCACAAAAAGCTTGATTTCTCCGTATTTTGGTCCAAAACAGAGCATTTGGGTGAAACTAACCTATTTTCTATTGTTGATTACTGAAAAACTGAATAATCTTTCCGATGAAAGATGAGAGTTCAATCTTTCATTTGGTAGTATCTGTGTTTCCATAGTCCAAACACAAAATTTTCTGTGGACCTTGAAAGATCAGTCAAAATGCTTAAATCAGCTGGCACCCACATGTTCTCTTTTCTGAAAATGCTTGGCAGTCAAAGAGTTATTAATTTCAGATTTTTTTTTTTAATGCTGATAACTCACGAACGGAAAAAAGTTAGAATCATTTGTTTCTTCTGAAAGAAGAGAGTCTCATCTTTCATGTTTATATAGCAATGGGCCCTGCAAATTAGTCAAAATCTGGTAAAATATGTGGGATTGTGAAAATGGGTGGGATTCAATGAGTTAATTAGTACATTCTACTCCCCCTCTACCCTCCACCCCGATGCTGTCATTTAGCATCTAAATCAAATTCTAAATGGAATGTAATGAAACTACTCCGCAGATTTGACTCCAAATTGTGAGGCAAAAATCCATAGGTATTTTTTAAGCTTATCAACACCTTTCTTGTTGAATTTACAAACCTATACCCAGAAGTTTCAAGTGTACGATGTGGGGTGATCTCTGGACTCCTGGTCACACGCCACCTTAATTCTGAGGAGAAAATTTGAGGCGTGTTGATCACAGGCAAAATGGGATTAATTACTTCCCATCCAAAATACTAATTTTTGGGTACATTTTAGGCCATAACGTTTTTTTTACTTATTCTTACAATGGATGAATTTGGTCAGTCAATTTATTTTCCGAATAGCAAAATTGAAAATCAGTACACGGGATTGCAATGGGGTCTCAGGTTGAGCAGGCCTGTTTGCCCATTGCATCCTAAATGCTTGTTATTCCGCACTGTACTCTCTGTTCTTTTTCCACAATGTTCCTCATTGTACCTTCAGCCTGTTTTCCTCTTTTGGGTTCAGAGCTTTGAACCATGCAACTACTCAACAATGGGACTCAATTCCACAATGACACCATGGTATCGACATCGAACAAAAAATATTGTATTTTATTTTATTGTGTGTTGTAAGATTATCATAATTTAAAGGTACCTACTAATAAATGTATATCTTTATTAAGTTAGTGAGTAGATGATGGTTTACCAACAACAAATGATAGAAAAATGATAATCAGTAGCTGATGCCTCGTTGCAGACGCTGGGTGCTGCAGCAAATCCTGAGAGGGCTCTCAGCTGTGGATTGCTTTGGAAAGCACGGTGAAGCAGATCAGGCAGATGTAGAAGGGAGTCATCAGTTCAGTTACCATCTTGCTGAAATACTCTACAAAGAGCTGAATGTCTGCTCTGATGCTGCATGTAGTTATCCCAGTAACTACAATGCATGGTCGCACCGCATCTGGGTGCTGCAACACATGGCAAAAGGCAATGTCAAGGTATGTAGGGGCCTCTTGGCAGTCTCTTGGTGTTGTCCAAAATACTGTGCAGAAAATTAAAAAAAATAGTTACTTGATTGTTCTAGTGTTAATTTTCAATCACGCTTGTTAGTCTTTGTTTTAGTACAAAAAATAACAACAATTTTATTAATCTAGTTTTAATCAACATAAACGGTCAATGTTTTAATCTAGTTTTAGTCAGGACAATCATTTTACCCCTGTATATTTTTTTTGTCAGCAGATAATGTTGAACATTTGGGATCTAAAACAATTTTACATAAAATGTTCACATCTTTTTGATGAAAAACAACTTGACACACAATTACAGTATATAAACAAGTGTCTACTAGGGCTCCATGCTATGAGCTAGTAAATTAGCCAGCATTGGTTAGCGGTCAGATTAACATTATTGTTGGAACGTTATAGCCGTTGGGTTAAATTTTACGTTATAAAGATAATTTACTCTTTTTTTTTTAACCTTTCACCGTGAATGGTAAATGGTACTTCATTTATATAGCGCTTTCCCACCTTACAAGGCCATCAAAGTGCTTTACATTCGACTACTCACCTACTGATGACCCAGCATCAGTAGCAACTGTGGGGGTTCAGTATCTTGCTCAAAGATACTTCGACGTGGTCACAGTGGCATGGGATCAAACCCACAACCTCGAAAAACGATCGCTCTACCACTGAGCCACAGCACACCATGTTTGTGCATGTTGCACTCGCTAGCTGTAGATTTGAAAGAGGGTGTTTCACTGTGTCACATGACAGTGTCACAGTGACAGATTAGCAGCGACAAGATTTTACAAAATCATATTTTCGTCTCGTTTTTATTCATGAACTAAAATGTCCATAGATTGTAGCCCAGTTTTTATTAAGTGAAGTACTCTTTAGTCTCGTCTTCACTAGTTGACAAAAATGCATATTGATTTAGTTCCAATTGTTTATTATTGATTATGATGATTTATGTTTCGCTTTCATTGATGAAATTTACAATAGATTGTTGTAAATTAATGCTAAGCTAGGTGACATCACATTCGGCACGACATTGTTTTGGAGCTCCACAAAGCATGGATTGAACTGGTAGTGAGCTCCAGCACTGAGCTCATATAGGAAAGATATGTTAGTGTCATGGCACTGGTAGCCACTGAAATTGACAATTATAAAGTATACCGGTAGCTCTGATCTGAAGGTAAATGTCAAGTATTCATAAGGCCCTGTGTTTTGTTCCCTTTAAGGTTTTCCATGATGAGCTGTCCACAATGCGTCAATGGGTGTCGTTGCATGTATCGGATCATAGTGGCTTTCACTACCGTCAATTCCTGCTCAAGAAGCTAATCGAAGAGTTGTCTTTGACACCAGCTCTTGGCAAAAACTGCTCACCCCAGCATCAGTTCAGAGTCGTGCCTAGCAGCTACCTCTTACCCTCTGTCACTCTCCTGGCTAATGGGGAGCAGTCCGGAATAGAGACAATGGAAGAAGATAAGAGGGACCTTGAATTAGCAAAACTGTTTGAGTACTTCCACCACGAGATGGAATTATGCTCAGACCTGATCCGGTCTTTCCCTGGACATGAGACCCTGTGGAGTCACAGGTGAGGTTCCTAAGTGACTATTACATACAATAATAATAATATCATGGCTTGACATTAACTTTTTTGCTCACCATCAACTGTGGCTAGTGGTATCCCAGAGTTACTAGCCACTCTGCATTTTCACTAGCCTCATTTTTTTTGTTAGATATAATAATGTGGTATGCAACCTAGTTATGCACTCAGTAAAACAGGTCACATATAAAGATAAAAGAGAATCAACCCAACATTTGCATATTGTCACATCACTTCCTGTTCAAAGTGCCATACATGGATCTGACCGTCAGTGACCTGATTGCTTATAGACTTACCCTAATATTTGGTGCATCCATAGCAATATGTGAATAAAGGCCATTCTCCCGTCATTTGTGTGACATTCACACAACAATTATTTGAGCTGAGGCAATCAAGACCTTATAAATTATGGGAGATTTATTGTCTTAGGTTAGCTCTGTCAGCATATACTGTATAGAGTAAGTAGTTTTTCACTTCCCTTCTCAGAGATACTGAGACAAATAGCATATTTATATATAAAATATGCTGTGTCACATCTGTGACTCACAAAAATTTAATTTTGCTAAATTCATTTTAACAAGTTCAAAAATTGATTTTTGCTAAACTTTGAGGACAAAATAATAATGAAAAATACAAGCAATACTACATAAATTAACACGTTTTAAAACAAAAATTAACATTTTTGTGAATAACCAAAACTAACAGTCAGGGCTAGATTTGCGCCCTGTGTTGTGTTGTAAACACTACAAACTAAACTAGGTTGCCTATGGGTGAAATATAGTGCCATCACCTGATGCCTCAATTCTAATAGTTGCTAGTCCAGCAAAACTGAATACCAAATGAAATACAGTCGAGTTTTGTAGCAACACATTAGCAAGAGGCTAATAAATAGCTGATAGCCAACTCTCACTGTCACTCTCATCATGCACTCAGAAATCAGCCAACCTTTTCTATTTTTAATCTCCTTTTTTCCCCATAACTGGCTTCCTTTCAGTTGTACTTTTGATCCATCCTCTTCATTTTAATTAAGTCTTGAGTCTCGACATCATAGACTGCTAACGCCGTCCTTTCACCGGGCCGTCAATGAACCGGAGTCACGTGACGTAAACAAGTTTGTTTTTCCCTCGCCCCCTCCACTTCTGCAGTCGCAAATTGCCCACCTGCCCACTGCCCTCTCTCACTTGCCTCCGCAGCAAGTTGACGTTACGATGAGGGCACAACCGCACTTACTCCTCATGAAAATGTGAGAGTAGAAAAACTTGGTCAGCTTGGAAGCCGCTGCAACAACGTTCATTGATCACCTAGGAATGGGCGTGTGACAATGTTCGTCTGACTCTTCCTGGCTCATTCTACAGTCGCCGCCAGCATCGAGGTAAATATTGCAATTTTTTTTGCTTTTCAGTTTTAATTCTATCTTATATTTATCTAAAAGCAACCCTTTGGTCTAACCATTACAATTAGCGTAATCACTCACTCAGCATTGCTTAGCCATGCTAGCTAGCTCTAATAGTCTGATACCTGACTCATTCATGAAGCTATGTTGTTGGCAATCGAAACACACAAATATACGGTTCACTGGGATAGCTGCTAGTATGAAGTTTTGTTGTTTTTTTTACTCATAATGAAACCTTTGCATTCGCTTCACATACAAGCAGGACTGGGCGTCAAATGTATTTACAGTAGCTGCTTCCCCTACATCTTGCATGTTTGAATTAGAGAATAGAGATTAAATTTGTGATAGTTGGGAATTAAAATATTTTGTAATAACTTTCGTCTGTGATTGTTATAATGTTTATTGCTCATTTGTTAACTCTATAAATCATATGTCAAACACAGTTTACCTGATTAAAAACAAATAACTACTTTGTATGTTTGTCACTTATAAACTACTTATATTTTCTTTACTATTGAAGATGTGAAACCAGTATATATATATATATATATATATATATATATATATATATATATATATATAGACAGAGATAGATAGACAGAGATAGATAGACAGATAAATAGATAGATAGATTTTTCTTTTTTAATAGAGATTTTCTTTTTTGGGCTGGCCATGTATCCCCTCTGGAATAGATCTGCCCCTCCACTGAGTAGCAGCTGAATCCCATCTCCACATTCAGAACCAAATCAAGAGCAATCTGTAATCACATGAACTGACCCTGACACTAAACAGCAAGTGGAGGAAACCTTTTTTTTTTTTCAGAATCAATTACCTTGATTCACTACAGTGTTATAAAAACAGATTGTCGACTATTTTATATTTATTTGTGTCTTTGTATATCTAGAAAAGTTTATTAGTAGCGGTACAGTAAACAAACAGGAGCAATAAATAATAATAATCAAAGGATTATCACAAATTTAATCTCTACTTCAAACATCACATCCAAGATGCTTGTATGTGAAGCGAATGCAAAGGTTTCTTTATGAGTAAAAAACATACAAAAAAACTTCATACTAACAGCTATCCCAGTGAGCCGTATATTTGTGTGTTTCAACTGCCAACAACATGGCTTCATGAATGAGTCAGGTATCAGACTATCAGAGGCTAAGCAATGCATGAGTGATTATGCTAATTGTAATGGTTAGACCAAAGCACCGGATAAGCGATTGATCAAGGGTTGCTTTAAATATAAGATATAACTAAAACAGAAAAGTACAAAAAAAAGAAGCTTATATTTACCTCGATGCTGGCTTCGACTGTAGAATGAGTCAGGAAGAGTCAGACGGACATTGTCACACCCCCATTCCTAGCTGACCAAAGAACGTTGTTGTAGCTGACCAATGAAAAAGCTTCTATCATCATTGAGCAGAGGACCCCGCCCACACCAGACAGAAAAAGATTTGCAACTGCAAGATTTGCAACCGCAAAAAAGATCTGCAACTGCAAAACAGATTTGCAACCAAAAGTCAGGAGTTGCAAACTTGCTTGCAAAAGTTTAAAAATAAAATATAAATGCATGAATTTTGTTTGCAATTAGGTTTTTTTTTTTTTTTTGCAAATATTTTTTATTTGAAATCCCTTTTTTGTTAGAATTTTTTTCAGGAGGTTGTAAATCCCGTTTTTGTTTGAAAATAAAGACACAAATTCCTCTCCATATGCTAACAGTATACGAGAACATTTAGTGTGTGACAGGTGAAACAGCATCAACTTCTTAAAATTGGTATGATGAAATGAAACCTTTTCAAGTGATACATATGAATAAAAGACAGAAATCAGTAAGGGACAAATACTTTCTCATGGCACTATATAATGTGTTTGTCATGACAATGGCTATATTGTTTTTGGATTTTTTTAATTTTTATTATTCTTATCAGAACAGATCAACTTGGGAACTCTGATAGTGGGTTCCTTATAAAACAAAATAAACATAACACCCCTCTAAAACAAAGCAATTTATAATATGGAATGGCACTCATTTAATATACACCGTATACCCGTGTATACCCTGGACTACACCACTACGGTAAATTACATAGGAGTAAACATTTGTCAGCTTTTTTTTTACCAGTTCATGGACTTCCAATGTTCCGATGTTCGTACAATCCCCAGGTGAGACTTTGCGATGACTTGAGTTTCCCCGTTTGAGTGTTCCACATACATTGATTTGCACCCCCAGCAAACGCTCACACAGCTCTACGGAATTATAAAAATGATCCATTTAGAGTGTGTTGCCGTTTCCTACGATCAAGTAATTTGAAGACTGTGTCAGACTAGCATGACCAACATAGGGCTGCATATTGAAACAATACCCTGTTGCTGAGTCACACAAAATGTACGATTTTATACTGTATTTTACGGGCTTTTTAGGATTGGATACCTTGAATGACAAGCGCCCCTGCCACAGCATCATGCCTTCATCGATACAAATGTTCAGCCCAGGCTCAAACAATTCTTTGAATTTTTTGAGCACAGGGCGAACTTCGTATCGTCTGTCGGCTTTGTCCATTGTCTTATTATTGTTGAAATGAATGAACCTCATCAGTTCTTTGGAATGGTTTTGTTGAAATGTGGCATTGAATCTTCCTCGTCACAATCCAGTATGAGGCCAAATTTGGCTTTGCTGCAATGCCAGTCAGATTACCAAGTCCAAAGAAACGTTTGAGCTCTGTGAGAGACACTGGCTTCCATGCGCTGCGTCTTGCTGTTGGGAAGCCTCTTAGCACCTGGTGGAATTGATGCACATACAACTTTGTCTGCTCAAAAATATACTACAGCAGTTCATTGGTAAGAAGAAGCTCCAGGAAGTCCACTGGATGGCTTGTTTCCAACGCACCTGCAGGACCCATGGGTCTGAAGTTCAAGGGAATCTTTCTTGTGACCTAAAAACAGGGTTTGTATGGGTGCTTAAAAACCTTGAAATGCCTGAAGGTTTGAAAAGTGCTTGAATTTTGGGGGAAGTGCTTGTTGATGCTTGGAAGTGTTCATAATATTTCTGTGCAGTCTGACTCAATATAGTCTAATTATAAAATGTAAAAGATAAAATGTTTGCTTAAAAATGAAAGCTACATGCTTGATCTGTTGGATTTGCACGCGCCTTTACGTAGGTTGTTATGAAAAATAAGGATTTAGTATGTAGCACTTTGATGCCTTCAAACCTTAATTTCTGATCAGAATAAACAGTATTAATCATTATTTCAAGACATCATAAGAAAAACTTTATTCTCCCGAGGGACCGAATGCCACTTTCTTGAAAGATCAGTGGATTAGTGGTAGAGTTTCCGCCCTGAGACTGTGAGGTTGTGGGTTCAAACCCTGGTTGGCTCACACCAAAGACTATAAAAATGGGACCCCTTGCCGTCCTTGTTTGGCATTCTGCCTTAAGGGTTTGTAATTGGGGGGTTTAAACCACCAAATGATTCCCAAGCGCTGTCACTGTTGCTGCTCAACGCACCCTCAGGGGATGGGTCAAATGCGCAGAACGAATTTAGCCCCACTTAGGTGGGTGTGACAATCAGTGGTACTTTAACCTTAGCTCTCAGCTTCTCTTTATATTCCGGGACTTGTCCTGAGTTCACTATAGGGCAGCCTCCTCTGGTCACTCTGCTTCAGCTGCTCCACAATGGTCTCTGGTAACTTGATGATCGTGACAGGAAAGCCTCTTCTGGACATGTCCTCACTCGCTTCCATGGCCGTGCATGGGGGTGGTACAAAAATGGCTATGTGATATTCTGGCCACATATGGTGGAAAATACAAGAAATATTTGTCTCCAGTAGTCATCGAGAGAAGTACAAAACATATGTCCAATTGAGGCCGGTTCATAACTGCTAAGATCCATAGTGGGAAAGATTTTTGACAATTTATCCCTTGAATAATGTAGTACCTTGAATTGCAACAGACTATGTCGTACACACAATGATGAGGTATAAATTTGTTTTAAACATTGTTGGCACATATCAGAAAGGATATGCCAAGTCCCTCTCCCATGGCATTTTTTGTTTTGTCCCATGTTATCGGTTTCAAATTGTTTAAACTTGCTTAACAAGTTATAGATCACAGATACACGCTTCCTTCCATACTGATCCAATTCTAAAAATGCATCGAGATGATTTTTGGGTGAAGGAATGGAAATGAGGGAAACCTTTCCCTGGTAAAGCTGCATAGTTGAAAAAAAACTAAAATAATGGGATCTAGGTATATTATGGATGCTTTCAAGTGTTTCAAACGAGATAAACACGTCAGAATACAAATCATAAAAAACTAACAAAAAAACATTCCTTTGCCAAAGTTGAAACGCCTTGTCAAGCCGAGATGGAGGAAAAAAGTGGTTATCTGCTACAGGGGAATACCTACTATACTGGAATACCAACTATACTGCTTTAAATCAAAATATCTCCTAAACTGCAGCCATATTTTAAGTGAAGCTTGACCAACCAGGTTAGCTAAATGTAAACTACTATTATGCGGTAACGATGATGTAAGTGTTGGGAGTGGGTTAGACAGTAGCTTCGTATGTACCCAGGCCCTGCTTATTCTTGTATGTGTAGATCCAGTGTAGTAGCCTTGTTATGTTTGCAGCCCAATAATACAAGAGAAAATTGGGTAACCTCAACCCACCAGCGTCTTTGGGAACCTCGAGGTACATTTTCTTTATCCTAAGGTTAGTACTGTTCCAAATAAATGAAGACATCAGTTTGTCTAATTGTTTGAATGTTTTCAAAGGGATAAATATTGGAATCATCTGAAACACAAAGAAATCTAGGAAGAACCGTCATTTTAACCGTATTGATCCGACCTGCAAGTGAGATTGGCAAGGCCGACCATCTCCCAAAATCTTTTGTTTGCTCGAATAATGTTTTACGAGTGACTTTAATTCCTAGATACGAAAACCTATCTCGTTCCACTTTAAATGGGAAACCTGAATAATCAAATGTTCGATTAATTGGAAGAAGCAGGCTCTTTGAATAATTCAATTTGTAACCTGAGATGTATCTAAATTTTTCCAACATAGATAATAGGTTTGGTATTGACGACGTTGGGTTGCATATATACGCAGGTCATCTGCGTACAGTGCGATCTTATGAACATTGCCACCAAGAGTAATACCACTAACACTGTCTTCCGCTCTAAGGACTATAGCAAGGGGCTTAACTGCCAAATCAAACGAATATGGGGAAAGGCCACAGCCTTGCCTGCAGGATCTATGAAGGGGGAAATAATCTGAGATAGTGCTATTAGTATTACGGAAGTAGTCAGTCACATTAGTTACAACGCCACAATAATCTCCTTCCTACACCCACTATTTCGTAGTACTGTACGTTTTTTTTTTTGCTGCCACTGGCACCGCTGTCTTTCTTTGGGCCCATGTTGAAGAAAATTGTCCTGAAAAAATCCAAATGCACTCACGGATGCACAGAGCACCTCAGAGTGTTCACTCACTGACTGGAAATAAGCAGTGCTTCGTGTCAATGACCACAACGTGAGCATTCGGCATTGCTCAGCTTCACTCGGCTACCCGTTCAAGGTACGTTCGGCTTTGCTTTCTTTACTTGGGTGTTCAAACTCCGAGACCGAGGTCAAACTCTGAGGCATTTTTTACTCAAATTTGTACGAGTTCCGAGACGTTCAAACTCCGAGGTTCCACTGTATTAGGGTTAGTGGTTATCTCACCCAGACCCGTTCAAATTTCAGGAATGGCACTTTTAGCTGCTCGTTTAATCTGGTGGGCTAAAAGCTTTCCGGCCCTTTCCCCATGCTCATAAAATATTTGTTTCTATTTAAAAAAAAAACAGCAGTTCCGTTTGTTTAGTAGAAAGGTTATCAAAATCAGTTTTTAACAACAACTTCTCTCTATATAACTCTGGCGTTAGTTCCTCCGCGTATTTACGGTCCACCTCTGCTATTTTATGAATTAGTTCTTCCAAGCGTTGATTGCGTTTCTTCCTCTCATAAACTGTATATGAAATTATCTGTCCCCTCAAATATGCCTTGAAAGCTTCCCACACTGTAGTTAAAGGTGTCCCTGGCGTGAGATTAAATTCCCCAAAAAATCTATTTGTTGTGAAAGGATTTTTTTGAATGAGTATGTAGACAGTAACAAGGAAACAAACCGCCATCTCCGGCATTGCCTGACACACTCTGGAAAACAAATATCCAGCTGTACTGGAGCATGGTCAGAAATAATTATACTATTATATTGGCAATCCTTGACCATAGGGAGAATGTGTGTGTGTATTCATTAGTTCACCTAAAACCTATTAAAAAATCCCATACCGTTCACCTAAACCGAACACTTCCAGCCAGAGTCGTGGGCTGTCAGGAGACCCGAGGAAGGACCAAAGAAAAGAAAGGAAAGTGAAATCCAGACCAGGCACCACCCACCAGGCCACCAACCAGAGTCCTTCACCAACCCCATAGACATCTAAATTCCAACAAATCAGGGAGACCTCAAGAGACCAAAGGAGAGACTGAGGATTGTATTTAAAAAAAAAGGAGTATTGTCTAATAGTTGGGTTTGCCTTCCGCCACGGATCAAAAAGTACATGTGTGTCCATAATTGATTCAATATGTGCCAGCATTTTAGATCCTGCCTACCAGGTGTGGGATTTGATCTGTCTAATTTAGGATACATAATGCAGTTAAAGTCACCCCCTATTATCAATCGGTTGTTGTTACGATCTGGTCATTTTTATATAAAATTGGTGAAAAAAATTGGGACCAAATACATTAGCCAATGTTATTTGTACACCATACAATTTGCCACTCACTATAAAATATATACACCCGGAGTCACAAATAGTGTGAGACGAAACAAATGGGATGCCTTTTCTAATCAAAATGGCTGTACCATGTGCCCTATGATAATTTTTCGAACAAAAAAGTTGCCCGATCCAAGCTTTCTTTAGTTTTGTACATTCACTTGATCATAAATGAGTTTCCTGCAACTACATGATGTCACTTTGTGTTGTTTTCATGTGCGCAAACATCCTACTTTTCTGTGGATTCCCTTTATGTTCCAGCTCAGAAAACGGATATGACTTGGTCTCTGTCTATTAGACATTGTACAACCAAACGAAATAAAATAAACAGAAATATGAGTCCCTGTCTGACTACAAAACTAAAACTAAGCCCAAAATCCCTGTGCTGATCCACCGAACCTGTCGAGCTTGCACTACCCTCTTGTAACATCCTTTCACGGAAAACCTTGTAAACTATAATCATAACAGGCCCCAACCGGGGCGAACCAAGATACATGACAGGGATAAATTTTAAAGTAGAATTGCTTGCATACAGCTAGCAAAAGAACATAAACCATAGTTTTCACCCACAGCAAGAACTAAACATAATTTGCATGCCGTTACTTAAAACACTAGGCTTACACCCAAAAAAATATGAATTGTCCAACTTCTTAATGAGTCACATTGTTGGAACAAAAGAAAGGAGAGGGGCAGGAGCGTCAACAATGAGGTCAGTGTCCTTACCTTTCACAATTTGTCATCAACATCTAGATCCCATTGTTCAATTGATTAAATCAACTTAGTCATCCTAGGTTACAAATTCTTAATATATTCAACCGCTGCCGCTGGATCTTAAAACCGCCTTTCTTGGCAATCCGAGTCGGTGATGCGTAGTGTCGCGGTGAATCGAACACTAAACTTGACACTCTTGCGGCTCTGAAGTAGACTCTTAGCTTCAGCAAACGCCGCCTTCCTCTTCTAACCCTAACCCGTGTAATCAGGGAATATGCTCACTCGCTTGTTGTGAAAGGTCAGCGACACCGAACGGGCCGCCACTTGGAAAACCTCATTGCGTTCCCCCAAGTAGTGGAACTTAATAACGATAACTCTGGGAGGTCCCCATTCGGCGGCACGCCGGGCACCGCTGAATGCTACATCCAATGTTGGGATGAAATCAAGCACCGACAGCTCCTGCAGCATCTTAGCAATGCTTGCTGCGGGTCGCATTCCCTCGCTTGATTGAAACCTTCTTTTATTCCGACCAAGCGTGCATTAAACCGACGTTGTCCCTTGCCGATGTCTTCCACTTTCTGGCGGAACAAAGTGACCTCCGCCTTCAGCACAGCAATCTCACTTCTGCGGAGGTCGTCTTTTCCGCGTACGTATTTATGCCGTATTCCAACTCGCTGAGACGGGCTTCCTGCTTCATCACTTCCTTCCGGAGCACGTCTATTTTGGAATTCAAGTTGGCTGTGCTCGAATCTATCCGTGCCAGAATCTTGCTTTCGCTGCTTGCAATGGCAGCCATGACAGCAGATAGGCCCATAGCCTCCTCTTCCGATGAGTCCTCATTCCTCGAAGCCGTTTCAGCCGAGTCCGAGCCTTTAGTAGGGGCCTCTTTCCTGTAGTGTTTCCACTTGGGCATTTCAACTCAGCAGTGTATTTTGGGGGGGAAAAAGAGCATTGTCAAGCACGTAGTGCACCAGCGATTTAACGGCGGCAGGGATGGTTCATACCGTCTCTGCCGCCGTTATTTTGCAAAAAGTATATTTCTTGAAAAAAGGTTTGACCCGGTTGGGAGCACTGCACAAACACGTCCTCAAATTCTGCTGCTCACTAGCGCCCTCAGTTAGCTTGCCCACTAGCTTCACGTTTACGTGCACCAGCTCCGTCACAGCCTCTTCCACATTATGCATTCTCTCCTCCATCTTCCCAATCCTCTCCTCTGTTTCTTCTAACCTTTTGGTCACTTCTGCGATGTCCTTTTTGATGCTTTCAAGTTTCATTGTTTTCTTGACGAAACTCTCGAATCTCTTGTAGTAGTACTCAGTATTCCGCCATGGATCGTGTTAGCTGGATAGCTTTATGTCCGTGGATTAGCGTTAGTAGCTAATGCTAGCATTACACAAAAACAATTTCCTTAGTTTTGAAACTACCTCCAAATCATGTTTCTTGGCGTATTTCTCACCCCCTCGACGTTGTCTTTAATTGGTGAAATCAAATATCACTTATTTAGAGGGCTATTATTTTAATTACTTTGGTTCAGTCTGGAGCTCCCTTAAACCACAGCCATCACGGCAAAGTCCATCTGCATTTTCTTTAACAATGGGCTTTTCACTTCTTGTAAATGAAATAATAACGGCGTGTCCTTAACTAGCCTGCTCGTCACAGACTACTACATTTCCTGTCTAGCTGACCCTCCCTTTCTTCTCCAAAAACCTAACCAGGCTGCATAAAGAATCTTCCCATGATAATTTACTGTACACTCTCACAGATCACTTCTTGTCGACTGCTCTGTAAGACTTGTGTATTTTTGAAGGTTCAAATATGTCATTAAATTTGAATAGTTAGATGTGTCATGAGCTGTCAATGTTCAATGATTTTGGTGCCTTAAGTGTTTACAAACTTACAGATTCTACAATCATCAACAGTCAGGACACCCTTCCGTCATCGTCAATTCGTCAGTATTTCAAGCCAAACTGCATTGTAATGTCAATCTGTCATTCCCTCAGCGAAATGGGTGGCCGCCATGGCATCCGTCCATTGACGGACTGACAAATTTTCCAAACCTAACCTTAACGTCAGACTCACATGAAACTCCATGCGTTAGGCATTACTGACACCTCGTTGTAGAAACACTGCATAAAATGCTTCCAAAGTCATTGTTTGTGAGACCAATTACAATCATGTTTTCATGAAATAAAATTCCAAACATATTAAACATACAAGCATAATATCTAAGTAAAATGCAGGTTTTATAATATAACATTTTATAACATTATAAAATAAGAGTCATTGTGCTTCGTAGACATTGATATGCCATCAAATGCAGTGTGTAAAAATGGAGATGACTGATTGGCTGTCAGCTCACAAATGCAAATCATTACTCCTCTGGGCAAAGATCTCCGCTAACCGATGATGTCGCACTACGGCAACTCTACTCGAACAAACTGCATTACATCCCATGAAATAAGAGTAATGTGCTCGTTTATTAGTTCAATTATGATAATGAAAATTAACTGAACTTTGACTTGTGTTAGGGATGCACGATAATGCTATTTTCAAATGATACGATAAACCAATAATTTAGAAAGTGCCAATGTCGATAATTGTTTACAAAATAAACTTGAATACAAATATACTTTTGAGTCCTACCACAAGTCTAACATGTTCAAATACATTGGAACATTGTGTAAAGCACCATGAAGGGGAATTTTATTGATATATCGGCTTCAACGACAACTAGTAAATCATTTTGTGTGTGCCAAAACAGTCATGTTTAAAAAATGCAAAAAAAAAAAAAATGTGACGGTTAACATTTTGGGGAGACACAGTAAAAAAAAAAGCCCACACTGGTGACTGCCATGTCACAATGATGCATCTTCTGTGAACACAAGGTTGCACGCATTATGTCACAAATATGCATATACGGTATGCAAATATAATTATCGGTCAATTTCTTTATTATCTGTATGACGTCAAATTGGTCGATAATTTCATGTATGGGTTACAGGCCAAAGGACATGTCATACAAGTCATAGTTATGATGCTATTTTGTTTTTATGATGATGTATTTTATTAGTCATGCTGATGTATGTTTATTCCAGTAAGAAGCTCAGTCGGGCAGCTTGAGCTGCGGAGACACACGTTTTTCTTACCGTTCCTCACTGTATGTTTAGTGTCAGTAGTTTAGTGTTTGTTTTGTTAGTAATTAAATCAATCTTAAAGACAAGAACGGACTCAAGTGGATTACTAACAACCAGGATAAAGTACAGTAGATGCGCTTAAGCCATGACACGTAGCAAACTGCACCAACAAAAGTAAATAAAAAAAACCTTCTCTGATTCAACTCAACTCATTGGACTTGGACTAGCATTCTGATGATCGAAACATTGAACTTGATATAGACTATTTCTTGATCATCTTGGAATTAATACAAGAAGCTTTACTTTGGAGCTGACAACGGCTAACAAGTCTGTCATCTTACATCACAAAGACTGATGTGGATACATCAATCATGGAAACCCAACAAGTGAAACCTAAAGAGGAAACCATGGATACATCTGCAACAAAACCTCCAAACACACAACCTTCTAACGTAATCAAATTCAACGAACTTCAACTGGACAAAGTCTTCCTAGAAAAGAAGAGACAGCAAAGCAAGTTTAAGTCAGATAGGCTGTATGAATTGATGGACGAAATGACCGTTTGGATGGATACAGACTATAATGTGAATTTGATTGAAAGAAAGTTGGGTGAATTTGTAGCGCACATACGACAATTTTGTGAGCTGAGTAGTTCTGTTAAAGACTTGATGAAATAAGTCAAGTCAGACAAAAACAGAGGATGATCAAGAGTATTTTTTTAAAAAATGGTTACGTTCAAACGCCATATTGCTCATGGGAATAGTTGGATGGATATAACGTGAACAAAAACTTATGAGGGAATCAAAACAAGTCAATGAAATTGTTAATCTTTGTGACAGTGTATCAATGACATCGTCTAGAAGTCGTAAAGGGTCTGACAAGTTCTCATCGTTCCTAAGTTCCTCACATAAAAGCTCAAAGGTAACTGTAATAGAACGAAGATTAATGAAGGCTAAAATTGCAGCAATAGAACAAGACACCAAAAACTGTAGCACTAGAATCTTTGTCTAATATTGCAGCAATGGAACAGGAAGCTAGACTTAAGACGATGGAGGAATGGGAGAACATAATACACTTTAAACGACGGCAATAGAGTGGGAAAATAAGATTGAAACAGCAAAAAGGTGGCAGATGAGCATCTTAAAAACCCAGACTTAAGACGATGGAGGAATGGGAGAACATAATACACTTTAAACGACGGCAATAGAGTGGGAAAATAAGATTGAAACAGCAAAAAGGTGGCAGATGAGCATCTTAAAAACCCAGACTTAAGACGATGGAGGAATGGGAGAACATAATACACTTTAAACGACGGCAATAGAGTGGGAAAATAAGATTGAAACAGCAAAAAGGTGGCAGATGAGCATCTTAAAAACCCAAGAGAATGTGGGCAGTAAATTGAATGAGTATGAGGATTATAGAGCTTTATGACACCATATGAACAGACAAGTGTCAAGGGTGATCCAAGCAAGTCTACATGTTCTGACGCCCGTGAGGAATTCAAGGGCAGCAGTAACACAGAGAGAACGAGTCGAGCGACAAAATAGGAACAGCCTTGCAACTCTTGATAAAACATACCTTTGCCACCACAGAACATTTCTGTCTTTGATGGAGATCCAATTGAATATGATCCCTTTATGACATCATTTCAACATGGAGTGGAGGAGAAAACGGAAGATGACAAGAGTCATCTACACTATTTACAGCTGTATACGAGTGGAAAACCCAAAGAACTGGTGAGAAGTTGTATGTGCATGAAACCAGAACAAGGATACCATGAAGCCAGAACAGTATGGGAATCTTTACAAAGTTGCTAGAGCATACATTGATAAAGCTTTGAACTGGCCTTTTATTAAAAATGGGAGAAAGTGAAGTTTTACATAGATTTTGCTGTGTTTTCTTTGCATCAATTCCATGCTAGACAAGTAACACATGGAGCAGTTGAATAGCATTGAGAACAAACGAGCCATCCTCTACAAACTCCCTTAAGGTCGTTAGGATCAGACGAGAAGAAAGAATTCACACTTTCGAAGATTTGAGAACAAACCAGCCATCCTCTACAAACTCCCTTAAGGTCGTTAGGATCAGACGAGAAGAAAGAATTCCCACTTTTGAAGATCTGAAAAGACATTTACCGGAGCAATATGTATGACTGTTAGCAATATTGTGTACACGTTTTTACTTAATGCATTTCACTTAATGAAACAGACCGTGGACCGCATAACAAATAATGACTACATTTACATGCAGGCAATAACCCTTTTAAAACCTGAATATTGGCAATATTCGGGTTTTGAAAGGTCATGTAAACATGCACAATAACCCGAATATTTTCTTATTTGGGTTTGGTAAAACCCCGAATAAGCCCCTTGGGTCTTTCATAACCGGAATGCTGGTTCATATAAATGCAATCGAAATACCTCGAATCAACGGGGCATTGCTTTTCGTTGTGCGCACACTCACAACCTCTTCTTCGTCTCCTCTTCCTCTTCTTCGCTTATTTGCACTCGCAAGGAATCTTGGTCTTTGTAGTAGCAACTTGTATGTGCAGCACCATCCTACACGGGCCTCACTTAAATACATTGATTTCTCCGTGGCGTTTTCACATATCGTGGCCTCTCACACTTCCTATGGTGTCACAATGTGACACAATGCAGGTGGTGATAATTTGCAGCATGTTTATTGCTTAACATGATTGCAACATCGTTCGCTATTATTCCGCTTCAGGGTGTATCTGTAAATTACAGAAAAATATATAGTTAACATCAAAATGTTATTTAATTATTATTATTATTATTGTTATTATTATTATTGCTGCACGGTATTGTAAACTTTTTTTCACCACCCTCTGCACTCCGAGGAAACGTGACGTGAGGGGGCAATCTTTGAACGCTGCATCAATGGCAATTAAACATTACGTTAGTAGTGGAACAGACATTGTACATTTACAGAAGCATGACTGAATGTTCTCATCCATCCACGTCATTTAATTCCGGGACATTATTGCACATTTACAGAAGCATAACTGAATGTTTTCATCCATCCACGTAATTTCATTCCCAGGACATTCAATACTATAATATTGAACTAGTATAATTGTGATCACTCGATTTACAGAAGCACTGAGTAAAATACTACACGCTAACTTGCACCAAGTTAGTGCTTACCTTCGCGGCTTCCAGAACGTTCTGGAGATGAATCTCTGCTAATATCTGTGATCAGAAGGGATTCATTTATCTGATGAATCCGGCTCGCGTTCGTCACCACTAGATTCCTCATCAGATGGCGGTGAATCTTTTGAACTATGACAGAAACCATCACCACATGCCTCGTGAACGACTGAGAAAGTGGAGGCTTTTGAGGTGGACGCCCGTCGCGTATTCACCTCCACTTCTGCTGAGTCTGCTCCGTCATCTTCCTCTTTACAAATGCGCTGCTCGAGCGTGAGCTGCTTGTAATCGGATCGCTTGCGTTTAGCCATTCTCACTCGTCCTCGCACTAGCACTCGTCTTCTCTCCACAACTCCACTACTCCACTACACTCCGCTCTTCTTCGCTTGGGAGACAACATATTTTTTATCCAGAAGCCAACACTGACATCAAGTGGTCAGTTAGCCACTACAGTGCTTCATAGGCTTAATATTAACTATTTTACCGCCCAAAACACTAATTGACATTTACTATGGTATTGTTCTCATTTTCTCAATGGGCAGTGCAGTGTGTTGTGCAGCGCTGCCTGGTCAATTGGCTTGTGAAATCAAAAACACCCACTAACTATGGCCAGATGGCAGCATTGTATCTCTTCTCAATGGGCTCCCAGAAGTATGAAATTACAATGAACCATGACAAATCTGATGAAATAGAACATTTTCAAAGATGACGTGAATGATCAAAGCCTTTGTCACATTAAAAGTGTTAACTACTGTATTAAATGACGCATGAACTCCCATCTTCATAAACCACGTGATCAATGTTCACGCGTCTGACAGCTGCCGCTGGGCTGATCTGATTAAAGGAGTGGAGCATGTAAACAGGTGACCACAGATCTTCATTCGGAATGATTTCAATTGGAATAAGTAAAAAGGCTCCACGTAAACCCAGTTTATGTGTCTCAGCTTGCCTGGGTACGCCTTGGGAAGGATCTAGACGAAGTGGCTGGTAAAGCTGCTGCCCCCCTGACCTGACCAAGGATAAGCGGTATATAATGGATGAAGGGATGGATAGTTTGTCATTTGTACTGGTTATTAAACTGAATATTTTTGTATGAAGGTAGTGAAGCTGTACAAGTGTAAAAATAACTTACAAATATTTTCTTTACTTGACTGCTTGCTCCATTTTTTTTTTTTTGTAACATGTAATTTATGATCTAAGGTTTTGGACAGTTGTGATACTGGTTTGGCCGCCCTATGCATGTCTGATGTTGCCGAGAGCTTACTGTGTATAAATGGACCATTAGGTTAACATTTCACAGCCAATTTTGTCATGATTGGAAATACTTTAATTTCATTGTTCATGGATCTGACAACATGATACGGACAAATATTTGAGTAGCACTCACAGATATAGCTTATGAGAGAATTTATAAATGCATTCTTACCAATGAAATGTGAATGTAGCGCTTCTTGCAGACTTATTGGTAAAACCATACACCACACATGGTGGCATTTACATCATAGAGACAGTAAATAACATGAAAACACTGTGGGAAAATCAATATTTTCAAGTTTGGTGGGCTTAGTGGGGGGCAATGTAAGATGGCCGCCGGTGGCTTCACTTCTCGCTATGGTGATTGGTGAATAAGTGGCATTTTGAGTCCACTAATATATAAGTCCATGGATGATGCTTACCGTAGTCCAACGAACGTTAAAGAAGTTTGTGTGAATGTAAAGACACGGAAAATTAGAGGAAACATTGGTTGTGACAGCTACTTTTTACCATTCAAGATACATTCACACATTAACGACGCCACAAATCTCAGTAAGGTTGTTTGCTATCTCTGAAGTATGTTTGCAATATTGTAAGCAGTGAAACATGATGATTTGATTGTAAAGGGAACTAAATATTGGCTCTCAAAGTTGGTCAGCGTTTGAGCATCTGGGTAACAAAAATGGAAAATCCAGGTCCAGAAAGTAAAAACTCTTCCACAGTTTGGCTTTAGCTACAGGTGCTTGTACTCAACCGGCAGGTAAACGAGGTCATTACGAGAAGCACCTGTGGCTTAAGCCAAACTCTAGCAGGGTTTTTACTTTCTTGACCTGGTTTTCTCATTGCTGCTGGCTGGACCATGTTTTCTGAAAAGGACCCAAATAAATATCTGTTATTGACCATTTGTTGGATTTTATAATGATTTAGTAAACCTGTTTGATAGTGAATATGTTTATTCTCTTGTACTCCAGGCGGCATGTCTTCTATTTGTGGCACCAGTGGAGGTGGGAACACCAGCTCGACTACTTCAACTGTAATGGAGGCACTGTTCTCCATAACATTGGTGACACAGCCCAACTGAAGCCAGGTGCTCAAGGCTGTGGTGACTGGGCAGCTGGTGCTATGGAGGACGATAGCATATCCTTGCCTGATCCTCGTGGCAACAAGCGTCTTAAGAGGGGTGTCCATCTATCAAACCTTCCCAGCCTGTCTTCAGAGTGCACATTTCTGAGCACTGTTCTGGACAGGCAATGTAACCCTGAGCAGAGACATTTTGGCCTGGCATACAAAAAGTGGTTAGACTCCGTGATTGGAAAAGGGCTCTGAGAATATTCATTGGTGGACACATTCTTTTAAATAAAAACATTAAATTTGACTTTGACCAAATATTAGTTTGATGCAGTTCTGCTATAATAATGGGGCTGTCAAGCTCTTATTTTCAAGAATTGTGCACATGAAAAAAAGCATGAAACAACTCTCAGGGTTTGCTCTTTTGTGGAGGCGTTCTGAATTTGATCTTTCGGGTATACCCACTTCTTTTTCAGTCTGCATTGAGTATACCCACTTCTTTATCAGTCAGTATTGAGTATATCCACTTCGAAATCCCCCAGATTACACACCGTTCAGCCATGGCATACCCTCCTCAGCCTCTAATTGTCTAGTCCCCCCTGCCTACACTGATTCGATTGGCTAACATTTGGTATGAGGACTGATGAGCCATGGCATACCCTCCTCAGCCTCTAATTGTCTAGTCCCCCCACCTACACTGATTAGATTGGCTCATGTTAGCCAATCGGAGGCAGAGTAGGGCAGGTCATGTTGAGGAAAACAATCCTTCAAATGCTCCGCCAAGCCATAATGGTGCCCCAGAAATCTAGCTCAGGTGAACTGATTTGCTCTCGTACACGGGATACTTGATTGCGATGTGGGTTCGATTCCAAGGTTGGAAGTTGCCGGTTAAAGGGACTACACCATGGTATTTTAAGCCCATCCACAGTTAACTATAGGCATATAATGATTAAATCTTACCTTTGACACAATCGCGATGTAATTTTTTATGTAATATGAGTTATTTCGGTAGATATTTTTCTTATCCAGAAGTCAAAACGCTCGGTTCAGTAAAAACCCGCCTCTCCCCCTGTGGCTGCGCGCCCCTATCATGACGTCGTCCGAGCCAGCTGCTTCGCCCACGAAACATACAGATATGTTTTAAGCCGTTTTTTTTAAATTAATTTTACGGGCTGCGTTTGGTAACGCAAGCCATCAATTCTTGAATAAACATTTGAAACAAAATAGGTCCTTGCCGCAAGAAATCGTGGGATAGGAGTGAAGCAGAGAGGTTAGAGGAAAGGAGGAGGAGAAAAAAAGTACTACAGCGGGTCGCGAACCCGCGCCCTGTTGCTTATGGGGCGAGCGCACTATTCACTACATCATCCATTTATTTAAACCCATTAGGGCAAATGTTTTACTACTGCACCAGTCAGCCAATGGATTTTACGACATTTCATTGCACTTTGGCATTGCAAATGTGAAAAATAATTGATTGCTTTGAATTCATTTGAACAGAATGTTTATTGATAAATGCTACTTTTGTCATTATCTCATGGATGGAGTTCTCAGAGAAAGTGGGCGTGCGTTAAGTCCGCAGATGGGGTGCGGGGGTGGGGCCACACACAATGACATCAAACCGTGCCAACAGCTCGTTTTCTAAGGTTGGGAGGGGCTGGTGCTTGGAGAGCAGAATAACCTAGAATTTCTCATTCAGGGGCGAATGGAGGAAAACACAACTTTGGTCATGTTTTTGGTGAGGAATTAGCATTTTAACATGGCTAAAAGCTTCAAAAAGTTGATTTTTCATGTTGCAGTCCCTTTAAACACTAACTACATGCTCTAGTTAAGTTTTATAGTATCTATAGAGTGGTACATTTGACTTTTAGGTACCGGTAAATGAAAACTTACAAATGGGGACAAATAGTTTAAGATTCAGCACAAAACAATACTGAAGTCTAAGCAGGCTGTTTTTCGATGTTCTTGTTTATTGTTCACTAAATAATAATGTAATTTGTTTTGTAACATATACTTTATGTTTGCCCAATGATAAATACATTTTACATTATGTCAGGCTGTTTGTGTTCCCAAACTGTTCTTAACAAGTCATGATAATTTTATTATTGTTTTTATTTTTATTACTGCACTAAAATGGTTCAAGTCATACCTCACGGACAGAACAGAACATGTGGCCATAGGACAATCAACATCATCACTGCACACGGTAACCTGTGGACTTCCACAAGCTTCAGTTCTTGGTCCAGTCCTCTTCACAATTAGATGCTCCCCCTCGGCCACATAATCCGTAAACACAATGTCTCTTTTCACTGTTATACTGATGATACTCAGCTATACATGAAAATTTACTCTTCACTTCCCTCAAATCTGCCATCTGCTTTTCAGGCATGCCTGGAGGAGATAAAGGCCTGGATGTCACACAACTAAACAGCAACAAGACCGAAGCCATTATCATAGGAACCCCAAATCAAACCAAGTCACTCTCCCTAAGCAACATCCCCATTTTTGGTCTCAATTTTCCCTGTCCTCTATAAAAAACCTGGGAGTCAGGCTCGACTCACATCTCTCATTTGATACCCACATCCGTCACCTCTGTAGTTTTTCTTCCATCACCTCAAAAACATTACCAAAATTCGTCCCTCTCTCTCCCAACCGGATGCGGAGAAGTTGATCCATGCCTTTGTCTCCTCCATATTGGACCATTGTATCGCCCTCCTCATCGGGACCTTAGGCCAGAGCCTACAAAAACTACAGCACATCCAGAACTGTGCTGCCCGGATCCTGATGAGGAGGCGCAAATATGACCACATCACCCCGGTCCTAAAATCCCTCCACTGGTTTCCAATTCAATACAGAATACAATAAAATACAATACAATAAAATCTGCCTGCTCCCCCACAAATAAATTCATCAAACTGCCCCTGCCTTCCTCAATGAATTACTCACCCTCCACAATGCCACACAACACCTTCCTTCCTCCTCTTCCATCTACTGCCTTCACCAGCCTAGGTCCAGACGCTCTACTATGGGGGACGGGCCTCCCAGATAGTCGCTCCGCGGCTCTGCAATGCCCTTCCAGTCCCTGAGAGCTCCACAGACTGTGGAAGTTAAATTAAATGCCTCAAGACCTTTTTTTTCCCCTTAAAAAAAGGCCTATTAATATTTTTTTGCTAGATTTTATGTTTTTTAACTGTTTTATTTATTGTAATTTGATTTAACTTTTCCCTGTAGCACTTTGAGATTTATTTTGAAATGTAAAGTGCATTCCAATTAAATGTATTATTGTTATCCATCCATCCATCATCTGCCACTTATCCGGGGGCGACTTCTCTCTCCCCAGCCACTTCAACCAGCTCCTCCGACGGGATCCCAAGGCGTTCCCAGGCCAGCCAAGAGACATGGTCTCTCCATTGTGTCCTGGGTCATCCCCAGGGCCTCCCGCCGGTGGGACATGCCCAGAATACCTCTCCAGGGAGGCGTCCAGGAGGCATCCGTACCAGATGCCCGAGCCACCTCAACTGGTTCCTATCTCCTTGAGGAGTAGCGGCTCAACACTGAGTCCCTCCCGGATGACTGAGCTTCTCACCCTATCTCTAAGGGAGAGCCCGGACACCCTGAGCAGGAAACTCATTTCGGCTGCTTGTATCCGGTAAATCGAGTACTTTGCCTTTCGGCTCAGCTCCTCCTTTACCACAACAAACCGTTACAGAGTCCGCATCACTGCAGACGCTGCACCGATCCACCTGTCGATCTCCCCAACCTACCATCACTCGTGAACAAGACCCCAAAATACTTGAACTCCTCCACTTGGGGCAGGATCTCATCCCCGACTCGGAGATGGCCCTCCACCCTTTTCAGACCGAGGACCATGGTCTCGGATTTGGAGGTGCTGATTTTCATCCAGACCGCTTCACACTCTGCTGCAAACTGCGAGTTGGATATCACGGCTTGAAGAAGCCAACAGCACCACATCATCTGAAAAAAGCAGAGATGCAATGTTGAGGCCACCGGACCCCCTCAACGCCTCAGCCGCGCCTAGAAATTGTGTCCATAAAAAGTTATGAACAGAATCGGTGACAAAGGGCAACCCCCACAGGACTCCCCAAACAGACGAGACGAAAACCACACTGCTCCTCCTGAATCCGAGATTTGATCCTCCTCTCCAGCACCTCTGAATAGACCTTACCAGGGAGGCTGAGGAGTGTGATCCCTCTATAGTTGGAACACACCCTCCGGTTCCCCTTCTTAAAAAGGGGGACCACAACCCCGGTCTGCCAATCCAGAGGCACTGTCCCTGATGTCCACGCGATGTTGTAGAGGCATGTCAACCACAACAGTCCCATAATACCTAGAGCCTTAAGGAACTCCACCAGACTTTTCCAGCAGACCCTCACAATACGTTTGGGTCTGCCATGTCGGACCACCATTTTACCCCTCCATCGGAGCCCACACACCACCAGGTGGTGATCATTTGACAGTTCCGTCCCTCCCTTCACCTGAGTGACCAACACATGGGATGACACAACTACAAAGTCGATCATCGAACTGCGGCCTAGGGTGTCCTGGTGCCAAGTGCACATATGGAGACCCTTGTGTTTGAACATAGTGTTCGTTATGGACAGTCTGTGACGAGCACAAAAGTCAAATAACAAAACACCGCCGATCGGGCCGTTCCTCCCAATCACGCCCCTCCAGGTCTCACCGTCATTGCGCACGTGAGCGTTGAAGTCCCCCAGAAGAACAAGGGAGTCTCCAGAGGGAGTGCTCTCCAGCACACCCTCCAAGGACTCCAGAATGGGTGGGTACTCTGAGCTGGTGTTCGGTGTTCACAAACAACAGTCAGGACCCGTCCCCCACCCGAAGGCGTAGGGTGGTTACCCTCTCGTTCACCGGGGTAAACCCCAATGTACAGGCGCCTAGCCGGGGGGGCAATAAGTATGCCCACACCTGCTCTGCGCCTCTCACCGTGGGCAACTCCAGAGTGGAGGAGAGTTCAGCCCCTCTCGAGAGGATTGGTACTAGAACCCAAGCTGTGTGTGGAGGCGAGTCTGACTATATCGGAACTTCTCGGCCTCGCACACCAGCTTGGACTCCTTCCCTGCCAGAGAGCTGACATTCCATGTCCCCAGAGCTAGCTTCAGTAGCCGGGGGTCAGACCACCAAGGACCCCGCCTTTGCCTGCCACCCAGCTCACTGCGCACCCGACCCCTTTGGCCCCTCCCGCAGATAGTGAACCCATGGGAAGTTGGACCCACTTTGCCTTTTCGGGCTGTGCCCGGCCGGGCCCCATGGGTATAGGCCTGGCTGCAGAGGTGGGCCCCGGTGACCCGCGTCCGGGCAAGGGAAACCACAATCCAAAATTGTCATTCATCATAGGGGTTTTCTGAGCCACGCTTTGTCTGGTCCCTCACCTAGAACATGTTTTCCATGGGTGACCCTACCATGAAGCCCCAGACAACATAGCTCCTAGGCTCATTGGGATACCCTCCGCCACGGTAAGGTGATGACTCACGGAGGAGATTATTATTATTATTGTGACCAAGTACAAATGACAGATTTTTAATTCATACATGTCACCGTCTCTAAAAGAGGATTTTTTCTGGACTACTTGTGAAAATTGAAAGTACAGGTAATCCTCAATTTTTTAACACAATGGGTTCAGAGAGGTTGTTTGTAAGTCAAATTTGTTTATAAATCGGATCACATAAAAAAAAAATCAAAATTAAATTTGATTAAATTATATATTTTTAAATCAAATAAAAACATATATTTAAAAAAATATAAACAAAAATAAAATTAAATAATATACCTTATATAACACTTTAAGTTTCTATACAGTAGATAAATTACATTTAAAAAATATACATTAAATTATCCGTCCATCATTATCTGAACCACTTTTCCTCACAGTACATTACATTTTTACACACTACAATGCAATAAAAACAAAATAAATATGCTTACTGTACTGTAGCCTTGCACGCAAAATACAGATTTTATGGACCTCAGTCAGCCTTTGTTCATATCTGCAAATGTTCGTAACTCGGATGTTCGTAACTACAGGACTACCTGTATACCCACTTCTCCAAGGACCACTACACCACTGCCTCCAGCATATGAAATTTGTTATGAATGGAATTTGATGCGTGTTTTTAAAGATCTGAATGTGATAGAAATATAAACCTATGTGAATTTCCATGTTTTTGGCCATGACAGATCCGTTTCTAATACTGATAGCACTCATAGTAGTTACCTCTGGGGTCAGCTAGAGGTCACTAACCCCACCATAACACATTTCTATGTGAATTCAGAAACAGGTTCTACATGTGACAGAAATGTAACATAAATGTGTTATTTCTATATGTTTTTGGGGTATGTGATCGCAGGCGTCGGGCCAAAACCTTATACCTCCAAAAGTCACCTTTCAGAAGACCATTGTCAGGGCCCCCGCTTCCTCCCCATGAGCCCTGCCCATTTGTTCCCTGTTTGTGTGTGTATATGTGCGTGAGAAAATCACACTGCTAGGCGAGGTGGAGGAGACACAGCTGGAGCAGGAGCCAGGTGCATGTAATCACAATCAGCAGCCTACAAAAGCCAGCCTTGGACTTCACTTCAGCGCCAGATCAACTCTAACTGTCACACAGTCAGTTGCATCCAGCTTATTACCTGCTTTTGAGTCGAACTTTATCCTAATTACCACTCTTTGTCTAGATTTCCTGCACCTGCCGATGCCGTACCTTTGCCAGCCTGCCGAAGCCGTACCTTTGCCAGCCTGCTGAAGCTAACTCGCCTGTCGATTGCCTGCTCCCGACCTGCCTCCTCCCACTCCCTACAACAGAGACCTGGAGACTTGCCGGGCTCTTCTGGTGCAATGTTCGCTGGTTTTCGAACAGCAAGCACACACTTATAGTTCAGACAAAGCTAAAATAGCTTACATGATCAGCTGTCTTCGGGGAGCCGCGCTAGCTTGGGCGTCAGCTGAGTGGGAGCGTCAATCAGCAGTGTGTTTGAATTATTCCAACTTCACGGAAAAAATACGCAAAATATTCGATCACCCAGTACGCGGAAAAGAGGCAGCCAAAAGACTAATGTCGCTCCGTCAAGGCCCCCGTAGCGTGGCGGAATTCTCAGTTGAATTCCGAACCCTTGCCGCCGAAAGTGGGTTCAACAAAGAGGCGCTTCCAGATGTATTCCTACGCGCTCTCAATGAGTCCCTAAAAGACGAGTTGGCCTCCCGAGACGAACCATCAAATCTTGACCAACTTGTCGACCTGGCCATAAAGATTGATTGTCGTCTTAGAGAGCATCATTCCACCTGCTTGTGTTGTCGGATCAGTGGAGTCAGAGATTGAAGCATTGGTTAAGAATGCACAGAGCGGACAAACCGACCCCAGAGGTTGGTCCCAAAGAACTCTATTTGTTCCTGATTGTGTCCGCTCCCAGGTACTTGGATGGGCCCACGCTTCCCGTCTGACCTACCACCCGGGAGTCAACCGAACCCTAGCCGACCTGCGCCCATGCTTCCAGTGGCCGACTATAAAAATGGACACTCGGTCATTCGTCGCCGCATGCACAGTATGTGCCCGAAACAAAACTAAAACCAATCTACCAGGCCCTGTTCTGGTTACCTCCGCCCATTACCAGTCCCCAGCCGTCCATGTTCCCACATAGCACTGGACAGAAACAGTTAACCTGTAAATACAACATGTTTTCCGTCTCCATGGCATTCCCCTTGATATAGTCTCAGACTGAGGTCCACAGTTCACATCCCTTGTCTGGAAGTATTTTTGCTCTGCGCTAGACATTTCTGTAAGTCTATCTTCCGGTTATCATCCGCAAACCAATGGTCAGATGGAACGCACCAACCAACAGCTAGAAACCGCACTTGATTGCATGTCACACGCTAACCCTTCCTCCTGGAGTACCCAATTGACGTGGATTGAATATCCCCACAATACGCTGCTTAACGCCTCCCTGGGCATGTCGCCCTTCCAGTGCTCTCTGGGGTACCAACCTCCTCTCCTTCCCTCCCAAGAGAAGGAGATAGCAGTCCCATCCGTCCAATCCCACATACGGCAGTGCTCCAGCACATGGAAACGCGCTTGCACAGCTCTGCTCCGTGCTTCGGAGAGCTCCCGAACACATGCTGGCCGCCGTCGCTCCCCCGCTCCTTTTTACACGTTAAAGGTTTGGCTGAGCACCAAGAATCTCCCATTGAAGGTTGAGTCCAAGAAGATGTCTCCGCGATTTATCGGCCCATATGAGATTGAGCGCATAATTAATCCCTGCGCCATCCGCCTCAAATTCCCCTTCACTCTGCGTGTCCATCCAACATTCCATGTTTCTCAGATCAAGGCGCACTCTACCAGCCCGTTGTCCCCACCCTTGCCTTCACTGAGCAACATCACCTCTCACACGTTTAGTTTACACTTCTATCACATTTAGATATTTGCATAGAAATGTTTCTAATTTCATGCATAGAAATGTCATATGCTGGAAGTCAATGACCTCTCGTTGACCCTAGAGGTCAAACCGAGAACGCCTCCACGTCTGGTATTAAAGCAAGTTTCATGGTTTGTTTTCATGGTTATGCTTAAAAGTCCCACTATTAGGAACCAAGAATAGTGCAGCATATTTTCTGTCAAATTGCAGTACCCTTTGTCTTTCTTTTTTTTCCACAATCACCAAAGAAAATACCTTTTGTTTTTTGTGCCATCATTCCATATCTTAAGCACCCTTCCAGGGTTACTTGTATTGTACTACATTTTCTTAATCCTAACCTTTTTTTTCTCCTGCATTGTTTTGTTGTTTCAGGGCTGTTACTGCATCCTGTAAAAAGTGTACACTCAACTAACCATACAGTAACAGCCAATTATGACATTTTGCTTCCTTTGACATTTATCTTAAAATCTCGTGAATAATAAAGCATTTTTTCCCCAAAATATGATCCCAAATTGAGGGGGAGTATTATACACAGGGGTGTTAATATGAAACGAAAAATGTTCCGCTTTGTTTAGACGTTTACCAGTGCCTAGGCAGGATCTCGGGATCATAAAAAATAAGGTGTACTTTCACTACCACATGTTATTTAATGTCGAATGTTACAAATTCACATAATACACTAAAATAAGATTTTCTCGCTACACACTGTGAAAAAGAGCATCACAGGGGCCTCACTAATGACTAACATTGTAGCAATGTCATCAAAGGATCACGTGTGGTCCCGTCTGTTGTGGAGGATTCTAGGAGGTATTGTGCAAATTGGTCTAAAAGTATGAAATTTGGTACACTGATAGATTTTCATTTGCTCTGTCTGTCAGATTCAGTGAACCTCGAACATTTAATAAACAACAGACAAGGAAGACAAGAGACTTAGATTGTTTTTGTTCACAAGTAGAACGGACAGAGATGTGTGCTCAGTTACAATCTCCTACTGTTCTGAAGCACATTCTCCCAAGCCCTCTCTTTATTTTTTTACAGGGCGTTGCCTAGTTACACATTTTGCTAAATCATGAGTATAAAATACTGTTAAAGATTCGCTGCTGTGGTGCTGACTAATCGTGTATTCTTTGAAGTTCAATCAATTAACTTTGTTTCTCCTGAAGTGAATGTGTGCAGAGAGGACTGGAGAATGAGGGGTGGGGTGAGATTTTACATTGTCCTTGTTTTTGGTCAGTGATCAGGTCAATGCATGGCATTGCTTAAATTTTTAGAAATAAACATAACTATGCATTCAAGTAAAGCATTTAATAAATCTTTACGTATGTAGCGATTATTTGGGTTGCCGTAAAGGCGAAAGAGAAATTTAGACGGTACTGAGGGGAGTTGTAACTTCCTCAGCAACCTCTGGGGGCACCACCTAGACTTTGCTTGTTTGTAGGAGCAAAATAAATGATAAAAATCCTATTATCAAATATTTATAATCTGAGGTTGCTACTCTGATTAATCATGGAGTTCTTTTTCTTTAATAAGAGAATTAATAATCCACTCAGAAAACACAAATGAAAAGGAATTTCTAGACAGCAAATTTATTTAGTAAACACACAAATATTTCAGTCACAGCCTAACCTAATTAATGAAACGGAATAACAAAAGTGTGAATCTAAGATAAAAAAAAGCATGCAACCTAACGAACTAAGATAAAAAGGGAATGAAAAAGGTAGATGGGGAATAGAGATGGAAGCATTTTGACCTGTGAATCGTTTTATATTTGAAAACAATGCTAGTGGCATGGTCAGTCTGCAATGAAGGCGCACTTACGGACTGATTCAGGTGCACGGGAGAGAGAGGGACTCGGAAATCGTCGATCCTCAGTTGAAGAAAACTCGCGATCTGGGCGTTTGGCACACGCGCAGCTGGAATGCTGCACTGGAGTCTCTGGCTGATGGTGATGGGCACGACTGAGAAGCCTCTGCAGGTCTCTGGTTAGTGGCGAGGTGCGCACGCAGCGTGGATGTCGCAGCAGGTCCTTGGCTGACAGAGGTCCCGGTTGGTGGTGATTTGCTTGCGCGGTTGAGAGGCCGCAGTCAGTTAGTTTGGGTGCTGCGGGGCGTCTCGGGCGCACAGCTGGAGCAGAAATGGGTCGCTGCCGTGCAGCAGCTCGATGCATAACAGCTGTCATGGAACCGGGTCGGCGGGACGCTGCGTGATTCAGAGAGCGGAAAGAGGGTAGGTCGGCTCTCGGCAGGAACAGACACGCGCGTTTTGGGACACGCAGTGTGGTTGTTAAGTACATAGAGTTATCATTCTGAACACATTTCAAACATTACTGCGATCATAAAGTTATTGAATCCGCTAAGCTTACTAATTAGCTAAACTTAGGTGGCTACAGAAGTTACCACATCATTCATTTGAGATAGACATACAGGTTGTGTACAAAGATAAACAACAGAAGTCACTTGATGTTAGTCAAGTACATAGAGTCTGTTTATGTCCCAAATTATGTAGACTTGTAGACCGCTGGAGGGCACTGTTGTACCGTACAACTTCCAAGGAGCGTTGTTTCCAAAAACACATGGCTGATTCGTGTGGATAGACCAGACCATAAAAGTGGTCAGGGGACTGATAAGCAGTATGTGTTTCCTGTGGGTTGTAAAAACAAGATCCAGTTCCTGCTGGAGGGAAATTCAAAGAGTTTTTCCTTTTTGAACTGTCTCTGGTTGGTTTGAGAAAACACAGGGTTAAGGCATGCACACACATTCCCCAGGAGGAAATGTTTAAAAAGGCAAATAAAAAAAACTGGGGGTGACAGGCAATATTCGTTACACGTATGACATTCAAAAAATGTCTTCATGTAAAAAATATTGGGGTCATTTTTTTTAGTTATTTTAAATTATACAATATATATACAAACTGATTAGAAAAAGAGGAGGATGGGAGGGCTGCAGTGTATCAAAACATTTGGAAGATGTCCTATAACATCAAAATGTAAAAATAATTAACACAAAAGAGATGCTCTTCAAATTTGGTGGCCAAAAATGTTGATAAAAAGCATTGTAAATGCAACACTAAATAGGATTTGAACCTTCAATTTATGTTTTCATAAGTCTGCTGATGAAACATTGACTTACAGCTAGATTAATGAAACCTTTGCCATGGCCTGAGGGTGTCTGTATAATTTTTACTGGCACTAAACAAATTTGAGGTGAATGGTGTGAAATTAAAAAAACTACAAACCAGAAGTCGAGTTAAACGTCTATGCGCACTTATTGTTATCATGCAGAACTTGCAGAAGCTAGAAAACACCCCAAGAAACTAAGATTTTTGTCTGAGGCGACAATAATAATGATGATTACAAAGCCTACCTCGATGTGGATAAAAGCACAGTACAGGATTTCACTCGCTGGCAAGGCAAACGACGGGGGGTTTCCAAACGACACTGCCTTTGTGGGGACTCGGCTCTTTTTAGTAGTTAGCTTTATATGCTCAAATAAAAAAATAATTATGCTAATGTTAACTATTGGTAAATTGCGTGGTAGCAATAAATAGCCATCAGCTCGATAGTTAGCCTTTCCACACTGACCCGACCAGCCACGCAACACTCAAAAGTTGTGTTCTTTCTTGTTTACGAATGCTTGTAAATGCATGGATTGTAATTTAGTCCAACTGCGGACGCCTTGGACATCTGGATTTCACGATTTGCGCTTGTCCTCATAAGAAATGTGGTTCAAAGGTGCCGCCGTAATCAACGAAAACCAAATGCTCATTTGTGCTACTATTAAGTGATTAATCAAAATTATACGATGTGATTAATCTGATTAATAAAATGAATTGTTTGACATCTCTAGTACAATTACATATAAAACCACTTATCAGGATATTTTTGGGCATCGAGGAATCTGAATCTGGTATCTCGTTTACAGTTATGTGGACAGGAGTAGCCGTATTCAAAAATCCAATATAGCCGACAGTCAAAATTTGAAAATATAAATAAATTGGTGAAACTGTGTCGAGTAACAAAAATAATCATGTTAGCTTTTTTCGTGCCATATAGTTGCAAAAGCTTGACTTACAGTCCCATGTTAGATGATTTGTATGTATGTATTTGTATGTATATTACAATATATTTTTAGATTTTCTTTTGTTAATCAGTCCCACACTTGAGAGTACGCTGGCATGTTACTGGTTGCCGCTTCTCCTTGTCGTTTTCTAATGTGTTTTAGCTTTTTAAAACTTATTTTTAATCCTTTTTTAAATGTCTTTTTTGTAGAGCTGTAACAGTTACTCAAACTACAGCTTTGATTTTTTATTTTTTTTGCAGTTTTGTGTCGCTTTTCTTGTTTTCGACCATCTCCAACTAGCGAGCTAGTGGCTGTGTCCATATCGCTAGCCAACTGTCACCAGTGGCTTGTTGATGCCGTCTGGTGTCTCAGTTTGGCTCTTCAAAAGTTACTCCCGGCAGTGTCCTGCTGTGGATAATCCCTTCTGGACTCACGCTTTTCCCATCTCTTTGCAACAGCCTGCGGTTAGCTTTTAGCTCCGGGCTAACATCCTCCATGGCCGAGGCAAGGCCGACCTACTTCACATTGCATCTGCAGAGTCTGCATTAAACCCACTCAACTCATATAATATGGGGTTTTGACAGTTACCATCATATTTTCGGACCAAAGAATCGTTCCGGTCCCGAATTCTTTACCGAAACGCTGTTCCGGACCGTTCCGGACCACTTTTACTCTTCGTTCCTTGTGTTGTTCATTGCACAGAACTTTGCTTCACACTTAGTTTTTCTTTAAATTAATGTATGTGTTGTAATTATACTTAAGTAATTGTAAAATGTTGTACCTTTATTTTTACTATTCCTCTCTTTCTCATTTGTTTTAAATTTAAAATCTTTATTTGTCAAGTTTTATATAGTAAAAGTAATTGTCAAATTTATTACCACATTTATTACCACTCAAATAAATAAATAAATAAATACAATTTAAAAGAGAGAGAGAGAGAGGGTGTGTGAGAGGTATTGTGAGTACAAAAGTAGCGAAAATTGGTACCATTATGATCCACAATAGCTCAGCCTACAGTCTCCGCATATGCAAACCCTCGAGCGGTTGTGGTAATGTACAGCAAAGGCTATAGCCTATCAAGAGTCAATGAATTTGGCTCTTTACCAGTGGGAAGAACACTTTGGAGACCTTGCCACCAACCCAGGAAACCCTGTGTCAGCATATCTGTAGGGCTGTACATCAAAGCCGTCATTTGGAATCAGGCAACGTCAACCCACATGGACATCCCTGACTTCAAGGACTGGGGCTCGCACAAGGACAGCAGTGGTAGCAGCAAAGCCTGTTCCACTCTCCTGCAAAGTGGCTTTGTCAAGTCATGCACAGGGAACTGCAAATGCAGCAAGGATGGTGTGTTGCACAGGTCTATGCAAATGTGAAGGGGATGGGTCAACAATGAAGATACATAGGCACTATGTTCACCATATGGTATCATGAAAGTACACTATGTTTAACTCTTTCACTGCCACTGACGTTAAAAGACGTCAAGTAAAAACCTACGGAGGGCCGCCAATGACGTTAAAAGATGTCATCCAATTTTTTTTAATTTTTTTATTTGGAAAGCCTTCCCCAGCTGTGTTGAAAGTTTCAAGCAGGTCTAGTGAGCCTAATGACTATTTTTGGCCCCTAGATGGCAGCAATGACTCTCTTTTGACAAGATTGGGTAGGCGTCAGCAGAAGACGTGAGGCGGGGCTAGAGTGTTGAGGGGGACAATGGCTGAAGAAGCCATAATGGCGACCGGTTTGCAAGCAGCTCACTGTCGAGCCGTTTTTTTCAAATACGAAAAGCATCGACCAACGCTATAAAGAGCACATTGATGACGACGATGATCATCATCGATGATGATGATGGTGACTCCGAGGTTGACGGCGAAGTTGGAAGCGTTGACGCGGCGGCTATGACGACGTCATAAAAGGTTCACGGACTAGCGATGCCAACACCGGAAAACGCGGAGCACAACTGAGCACGCTCAGGTGGACGTTCAATCGGACGACGAAGAGTGCCCCGAGTCCAATGCATATTCATCGGAGGAGTGTTTACAGTCTGCTACTTGCTATTCCCCGGAAAAAAAGGCCGTCTGCACGCGAAACGGACAATGGAAAGTGAAAGTAATCTGTTGTCCAAATCCAGCTGCGTCTCCTTGCACGCAGGAGAGCGTTACAAAAAGAAAAACTGTATTTGCGAAATTGTTTTGTCAAATTGTTACACTGTTGAATGGAAATTAACGTATTTTGCAAACTAAAAACACTTTTTCATTGTTGGTGGTGGTGTATTACAGAAGTAAAGCACTATTTAGGTGTTTGTGGCATCATTCATGGACAAAAAGAAGTGTACAATTCACTTTATTTTTCTGATGAAAGATGAGAGTCCAATCTTTCATTTGGTAGTATGTGTGTTTCCATAGTCCAAACACAACATTTTCTGTGGACCTTGAAAGATCAGTCAAAATGCTTAAATCGGCTGGCACTGGCGACATCCCGTTTCTGAAAACGTCTGGCAGTGAAAGAGTTAATAAATTGTGGGGTCCCCCAAGGGTCCGTGCTGGGACCTACTCTTTTCAATATGTATCTGTTCCCACTTGGCCAAATCATCAGCCAGTTTGGCATTTCCTATCACTCCTACGCTGATGACACGCAACTTTAGATTAAAACATACACACACACACCTCTTCATCTTCTTCCTCACTCTGTGCACTTACCACCTGCCTGGAGGCAACAGAGGTGTGGTTGAAACATAACTTCCTAGAACTCAAAACCTCAAAAACCAAAGCAGTCTAAATTGGTACCCCACACCAAGTCCGTATTTACACTTTCTCTGGACAGAAGATCACTCTCGCTAATTAACTCGTCACCAACCTGGGCATGAGGTTTGACCCTCATCTTACCTTTGAGGCCCACATCAAACACCTTTTCAAGACTGCCTTTCACCACCTGCGAAATATTTCAAAACTCCGACCTTCTCTCACCCTTTCTGACGCCGAGAAACTTGTCTTTGTCTCCTCCAGACTGGATTTCTGCAACGCATTGCTCACCGGGATCCCCAGCAAATCAAACCAAAAGCTGCAGTACCTTCAGAACAGTGCTGCTAGGATCCTGATGACTGATGAGAGTGCGCAAACACGAACATATCACCCCCATCCTACACTAACTACACTGGCTTCCCATCTCAGCAATAATTTAATACAAGGTCTCTCTCCTCACTCACAAATGTATTCATGGCAATGACCCCCCCGTATCTGTCAGAGCTCCTTGCCCCAACTACCTCAACACGATCCCTTGATTCCTCAAACACATACCGTCTCCTCCCACTTAGGACCACCACAATGGGGGACGGGGCCTTTTGCTCTCCTGTGGAACGCCCTTCCAGACAACCTCAGGGTTCCCCAGACCATTGATAGTTTTAAAAATGAACTTCAAACCTTTATTTTCAGAAGACATTTTAATTTATTTATAAACTTGTTTTATGTGTTTCTGCGACTTTTATCTAGATTTTCTTCTTTTAACATTTTTATTATTGTTGCACTTCGAGATCTCTTGTCAGGTTCAGTCAACCTAGAACATTTAATAAACAATAGACAAAGAAGGAAGACAAGAGACTTAGATTAATTTTACTCGCAAGGAGAACGGACAAAGATGTGCTCAGTTACAATCTCCTACCCGTTCTGAGCACACTCCGCCGAGTCCTCTTTTTAATAGGATTTTCCCAAGTATACACAGATGCTGCTGCTCTAAAGGAGAGGGTAAACACACAGCAGCAACCTTCAAGAATATGAGTCATGCAGATAATAATACACGTGTCTTTCTTCGGCGCTGAAGGTTTCAACAGTCAAAGTTCAACAGTTCATCCGCAAAGTGTTTCAGCCGCTATGTTGTGATAAGGCACAGTTCCTGCCCTGCAGCTTCAAGAGCATAAGTCATGTTTTGCAATAATATAAGTAAATATGGAATAACTTATGTACATTTATTCTAACACTTGTAGATGTTAAGTGTGTTACAAATTAAATTTACTATTATTATTGTTGGTTGATTGGCTGGCAATTGTCATTATAGTTCTAATCTCTTGTTTTTCAGTTGTGAATAGGTAAATCTCGTTTAAAAAGTGCATCTATTTGTAACTCCTTGACTAAGAAGGAGGAAATCAGTTTTTGAAGGGCGTCCATTTTGGATCATCGATTATGGCGGTACAATTGAAAATTTGTTCTCCCGGCAGATTTGGAGTACCAGTGTACCACATTTCATACTTTTAGACCAATTTGCACGATTGCCCCACCTTACACTCTTAAAAATACTGGGTCAAGTTTGACCCAAATTGGGTTATTTGGGCAACCCAAAACATTCCTGAAGTTGTTATTTTAAGTAGTTATTTTAGATCAGTGGGGCTGGGTTAGGGGCGTGACCAGGTGTGTTGGGTTACCACAATTGATTCCAAAATGGGTCAAATGTGACTTTGTTGCTGGGTCAATTCTGACTTTTTATGTATGGTGAATCTAAAAATTATTTAATTCATTGTTAAAGGGATACTCGACTCATCGAGCCATTTTCAAAAGTAAGAAGATATTATTTTGTCTAATTGTTAATATGACAACTTTATTTTTCATGAACAATTAATACCTTTAAAAACAATTTTGCCACTTGCTGTCGACTAAAGATGGCATCACCAGTGCTGAGAAAACCGGTAATGACCAATCATGGCTCAGTTTGCTGACAAACCTGATTGGTAGTTACTCATTAACTATTTTCTCTGCACAGGTAATGTCATGTTTAGTTGCCAGCAAGTGGAAAATGGGTTTTTAAGGTATTAATTTCACATGAAAAATAATAAAGTTGTCAAATTAATTTTGGACAAAATATGAACTTTTTGCTGCTGAAAATGGCTCAATGAGCTAAGTATCACTTTAATCCCATTTTTCTGGGCCGCATATCATCTAAACATTACACATCTGACTGTTGTTTCTGGATAGGTGTTTTGAAGTTAGCATTTCTACCTGTACACATTAAATAAAATAGTTGTTAAAGCATTACACCCAAGACACAAATATCATCCATTGTTTTATTCCATGAGGGTGCAAAGCTACAACTAACAATTGCTCATTTTTATTATTAATCAATGAATCAAATAAAAAATAAAAAATTCCATCGATTTATTCAAAAACAGAACAGTTGAAATTGGCAATACAGAAAAAAATTAAGATTCATTAACTGGTTTGGTCTGCAACATGTCAGAAAATGGACATAATTGCTGATGATTGTTCGGCAAACCAAGCAGATGTTTGCAATTGTCTAGATTTGATTAAAACAAAAGATTGTCAGTCTTCTTTCATGGATGACTGCAGGATTTTGCAAATATTTAATGTTGAGAGGATGAAATTCTGAAGATTTGTACTATTTTTTATTTATTTTTAATAATTCAACCATAAACATGAATTTTAAATAATAATAATTAAAAAAAAAAAAAAGCAATTTGGTCTTTCATCAACTTACAGTACTGCATTTGATTGCTGTCCTGGAATGTGGAACATCACATTCTGAATAAATTACCAACCGTAAGCACATGGTTTGGGGTAATATACTGTACCTGTGCATGAAATACATAAAATGTATAGGCAGGACCCATCAACTGCACCCAAAAGGGATTGGTGCACCAAGGCCGCCCGCCACATTTATTATCACATGCTTATGAGCACAGATGCTCTTCCTCAAGCATAACAACAAATGGGTACAACGTTGTTGCTGTGCTCAGGTACTGAACCAGGTTTCTTCCAGGCTGAAGAAGAAAATAGGAAATAAAAAGAACAAAATTATTAAGTTATTACTATTATTATAAATTGATAAAACAGATTGACCTGTCACCAATGCATCATCATGAATGTTTCCACATTTTATACATGAAAAAAGCGAATCAAAGAGCTATTATTTTACATGATATGTTGTAAGCTTGTTGATCAGCTATGTCAAATCTAAAAAAAAAAACTTTTTCAAAAATCTATTTGTCATATTTGCTGCATAATCTTAGATTACAAATCAAAATAGAAACAAACAAACAGAAATGTATTTTTTATCATTAGTCCCAATATTTAACAAATAAATAAATAGCAAATATTTTTAGTGCTCCCTCACTATATAAGAGTTCACCTTTCGAGGCCTTGCTGTGCCACAGATTTTAATTTGTGACCATAGCATTATGTATCGCAGGTTTACCTTGCTATTTTGTGGGTTTTGGGTTTTCCTATTTTTCTTCCTTCTAAATCGAGTTTATGAACAAAAGAGCTTGTTGCCCCCAAAATCCCCGTTTCCTCAGCGTGGGTGGGTTTGGAATCACAAAAGCATTGCTTCATTCGTTAAACCATTTGGAAACTCAGAACGTTGTTCAAATGTGCCGTTCAAGGTCTTGTTTTTTGTGAAACAACCCCTGAAACAAAACTCGATATATATACTGTATATTTTTTTACTAGTCCGACTAAGAAGGAAGGAAAAAGTTATGGTTACAAAAAAAAAAAGTTATGGTTACAAATTTAAATCTGTTAGTCACAGATGAAAGTCCGCGTAACAGCAAGGTCGTGAAAGGCGAACCACAATTATAGCAAGGGAACACTGCACAAATATGTGCGATTGATTTATTTGTTGAATATTGGCACTTATTAAAAATGACATTATACATCAAAGTTTTCCACCCCAGTATCAGAATCCAGATGTTTAAAAGTTTGAACACCATTGCCACAGATGATGGCCGATACAGAGCTAAAATGTGTAAAAGCAGTTCCAGGGATATGTATAATGTGCATACCTGCTGAAAGCAAATTCATGTTGGCAAGGAGGTTGCCCATCTTATCTCTCTAGGTCATTTGTTGATCTTCACAGACAAATATGGGTTCCAGTTTTGAAGTAATTTTGCAGTACAGTCAGGATCATGTAACACAGAATTCTGAAGAAATCTGCTGCATTAGACAAAGATAAAAATATCTATTTTTTTTAAAAACGTGTGAGAAATAATTTTATATAAAGTATTAATTTACTTTGTCAAACATATTCTGTAAAATATAAACTCACCATGCTTGAAGTTTTAGGTAAAGATTGGATATTTTTTGGGGCACATGTGCAGTTACATCTGATTTTGTGGTCAACAGACAAGAAGATAATACATTAGTGAAATACAGTTCAATTAAAAACAATACGCTTTTTTTTTTCTTTATAAAGTTAGCCATCTTTTGGAAAGGAATACAAACAAACATATTTAGAACGAACTTTCTCACTAATACTGACACAAAGCAAACTAGCTAGAGCTTTATATTCTTTACAATTATTAAAAGTTGCCATAAACGACCTTGCAATTTAATGTCCAGTCCCCACCAATAATTTCCAGACTTTAGCTTTATCACGCATCTTTTGAGAGCTGTAGTCGATCTGTACCCCACGGTAACCGCTTACAATAGCTCCCCAAACTAACCAACCAACCCCGCTGCTAGAGATGCAGAACGAGCACGTTCACAATATATATCAAGTGGCAGAAATACACAACGTTTAGTTCATGTTCACCCAAAATAAGAGAAATATCGTTCATTTAATTCCTTTGGATAGCGCACTGGCTCCATGGCCCCGACGTTTCCTGTCGCCTTGGCAGGCCAAGCAGGCACTTTGGGCGGGCTAACTAGCGCGAAACCCCGCATTATTGTACTCCAAAGTTAAAGTAGATAATACAGCTAGCCTAAAATAAAATACATTAACAGTATTGTGGTCCTAATTAAGGAGTCTTTTGCGGCGCTGTTGCACAGTCTGTCTTTTACTGCAGTAAGGTCTGAACCAGTGACGTTTGGTCAGGATAGGCAAGGTAGGCGCTGACTACCCCAGGCTGAAATGAAAGTTGAAACCATTTGGCTTTTTCTATTTATTTTAATTATTTCTTTATTTTCAGAAAGCCTACACGACCTATAGGTTTAAAAGTGGCAACATTTGGTGATTTTCATACCTCAATTAAAAATGACTTATTGCTTCGCCTGGCCTGCAAGCAAAAATTATCCTCCTGAAGGCACACCTCTAGTGTGCTTTTCCCAGCCTTGTCTGCGTAGCGATGTGTGTTCGCGCATGCGTAGTCTGTTTCCAAGTCAGTGCATTCCTGAATTCAAAACATGCTCAGTGCACAGCAAAGCGGTAAGATGACGCCACTCTGGAGAATATAAAACTATTTTCACGCCTTTCTTTTGAGGGAAAACGCCATCTTTTGAAGGATGGGAGACCAACGACTTAGCTACCGGATCTTCAGCAACGTAAGGGACAAAGAATTCCTCGTACTTTTCACAAAGAATAGTGCAAAAGGAAAGATTGGCTTTGTGGATGTGCTTCGATTAACTGGCTTTTTCACTTTACATGGTGTTTGGCATTGCTATTGCTAGCTTGATTTTGTGAGGAATTAGGCTGTTTTACAGGGAGATATTCACATTATTACATTCTTTCCGGGCGTCCGGATGGGTTTGAAATTGTTCGTTTTTCGTTGTGCAGCAAATGGGAGGCGGAGTGCACTGCAACGTATACTGTGGTTGGCAGACTGCGCACTGGCTGACGGTGGCCCAGAACTTTAGCTGAGTGGCAAGCGTTGAGCTGCCGCACCGGAGGCGATGGGTAAGAACCCCGTTCGAAGTAAAAAATAAAATAAAAAAGATTACGGAGCAAAAATGTAAGACTTCAAAAGAGAGTAATGTTTTTTTGTTTTAGTTTTTACCTATACAGAGGAGGCATATGTTAAAATAGTTTGAATGTATGGCATCTTGTATCAAGTATCTCGAGGTCAGGCTGAGTGTCTTCTTTTTTTTTTTGACAAATCAGACTTTTTTTTGCACACATACTTGTAGCCCCACCCACACCTTCATACCATAGCTAATCTCGTGAGTATAGACAACATTTTCTCAGTTTGACTCAAAAGTCAATGCTACCATAGCAACAATAATGTAGGCTATTGTACGAGCTTACTGTAAATTACGCTAGCTGGTCAGTTGAAGTACTGTACTAAATAAATTCATAGCCAGAAACATTATCATAACCATTTTACCAATATAAATGTTGTTCTATAATGGATCAAAAGAGTCTACTTAACTTTTAACTCGTGCTATTTCAAGCGTGTACTGTGCAACACATGAGTTGAACTACACTTTCAACAATTTCCTTATTGTTGTGGATGTACCACAGTTAGACAATATGACGGCGTATTAGGGCCACGTATAAATATATATTTTTTTAGAGGGCAGGGGCAATGTTCTGGGAAACAACTCACAAATTTGCCACTTTATAAAGTCGCTCTCTGTCATTCACCTAAAGTATGCTAGCTTCTGATTGGTTAGTGTTTAGTCAGCTGATAGGGGATCATTAACTCTTTCCAGACGTTTTCAGAAACGGGATGTCGCCAGTGCCAGCCGATTTAAGCATTTTGACTGATCTTTCAAGGTCGACAGAAAATGTTGTGTTTGGACTATGGAAACACACATACTAACTACCAAATGAAAGATTGAACTCTCATCTTTCATCAGAAAAAAAGTTTGTTTCTACCTTATTCCGTTCTTCAGTAATCAACAATAGAAAATGGTTAGTTTCACCGAAATGCTCTGTTTTGAAACAAAAAGCGGAGAAAAAGAGCTTTTTGTGAAGCGATGTTATTTCATGCACTCTAGTGAATTCTACACTTCTTTTTGTCCATGAATGATGCCACAAACACCTAAATAGTGCTTTACTTCTGTAATACACCACCACCAACAATGAAAAAGTGTTTTTGATTGCAAAATACGTTTATTTCCATTCAACAGTGTAACAATTTGACAAAACAATTTCGCAAACTATTTACAAATGTGTGCAACTGTGGTCCTATTTACAATTATGTGGATGTTTCAAATACAGTTTTTCTTTTTGTAACACTGCCCTGCGTGCAAGGAGAGGGAGCAGGATTTGCACAACAGATACGTTTCACTTCGATTGTCCGTTTCGCGTGCAGACGTTACACTTTCTTGACGGCCTTTTTTTCCGGGGAATAGCAAGTAGCAGACTGTACCCACGCCTCCGATGAATATGCATTGGACTCGGGGCACTCTTCGTCGTCCGATTGAACGTCCGCCTGAGCGTGCTCGGTTGTGCTCCGCGTTTTCCGGTGTTAGCATCGCTAGCCCGTGAACCTTTATGACGTCGTCATAGCCGCCGCGTCAGCGCTTCCAACTTCGGCGTCAACCTCAGAGTCACCATCATCATCATCGATGATGATCATCGTCGTCATCAATGTGCTCTTTAGCGTTGGTCGATGCTTTTCGTCTTTGAAAAAAAATGCTCTAGCGTGAGCTGCTTGCAAACCGGTCGCCATGTTCTCTTCCCTTCCCCAGGCATTGTCCCCTCTAGCTCCGCCTCACGTCTTCTACTGACACCTACCCAATCTTGTCAAAAGAGAGTCATTGCTGCCATCTAGGGGCCAAAAATAGTCATTAGGCTAACTAGATCTGCTTGAAACTTTCACCACAGCTGGCCAAGGCTTTCCTCCACCCGTTTCAAAAAAAATAAAAATAAAAATTGGATGACGTCTTTTAACGTCATTGGCGGCCCTCCGTAGGTTTTTACTTGACGTCTTTTAACGTCCATGGCAGTGAAAGAGTTAAGTGTTGACGATCATGCTGTACGGTGGCCCTGAAGTAAAAAATGCAAAAACAAAAAACTAACATGACTGCAAATCAAAAAACACAAACCAAATAAAAATAATAATAAAAAAAATACCACAGCAAATCAAAAATCACACAAACGAAAAGGTAATCACAAACACAAATCAGAACACAAAAAAAACCTAATCACAAACACATAAACACAATATACAAAACAACAAAAAGTAATCGCAATTACAAATCAAAAATCACAATCACAAAATATAAAACGAAAAAAAAATAAAAATGTAATGCATACAATTAAAAAAACACAAAAACCGGAACAAAACAATAAAAAGCTTACCGCAAACACAAAACGAACAACCCCAACATTTTCCTAATGGAAGTAGTTAGTAGTTGTGGGGAGGAGGAGGAACCATACCCACGACTGATTGGACGAGAAGTGCAGCTTGATTGGACGTGCGCACTGGTGTTTGGTGCACAAAACACTGTATTAATTGTCACCAAACTTTTGCAACAGCTGTGGCAAGAGGCTTCAAGAAAAGGGAGACATTGAACGTCCTTCGAGTAGGTACATTTGCAAGGGATGAATACGGGTTCAGTCCTTTACCATAGCACGCTAATATTATTGATTCAGTTTTCAGGCTTTTAAATATGTAATAGGCCTAAGCATTCCCACGACTGAAGCGATATTAAAGATGCACATTTATTACGTTTGGTCAATTTTCTAGGAGTGACTGTATAATGTATTTTATATCACTACTCAGCCCATTTTCTTCCCACCTCCAAATCTCAGAGATGTGGGCCTTATTACCACAGCCTGGCCAGTGGCCACCGCACATTTTATGAGTGAAAGTATTTAGTCAGTAGCACCTTTGGTAGTTATTCTCAGTGAAAATCATATCTTGTCTTTAATAGCATTTGTATGAAGTGTGGTGCCCGCGATCCTAGTGAGTATAAGTGCTTCAATATTGAATGGCTGGATTGATGGATGAATTATAGTATTAATCCTGCTTGTATGTCTGTACTGTACGTGTTGACATTATTCCTTTGCCTCCCCTTTAGCCTCACGGACTGTCTCATCTGGACCAACCCCAATCAAAAGCACATTCCTGGAATACCGGAAAAAAATAAATGAGAATAGACACAAAAAAAATGAAAAAAAGTTCAAGTAAATTGGTCATTATGATTTAAAGTTAGTGATAATCTGTTAATGATCATGTAAGCCATCGTTTCTGAGGAAAAGGGGGTGTATGGAAAAAAGCTCATCATCTGGTCTAACTATACAGAATCAGTTTGTGGTAATAGTGAATTTGTGTTCACAAGAAAGTCTCTGTTTATCAATAAACCAACTACAACTTGATAGAAAATTTAATAACTGTTGGTATCCAAACCCAACTTCTAAAATCTTCTGTTTACTTTGTTTAGAGATAAAACTCCACTTATACCAATAGTTTGAATTAATTGAGATCAATTAGGATCTGATAACATGTTAATGGGCTTTTTTTTTTTAAGTTCACATTTATTTATTTTCCAATTATCACTAATTACCGGTGCACATATTTTTTGTTACAGATAAATGTTGGGTTGATGGCCATTCAGAAGTACAGTATAAAGCCACAGCGCGGGAAAACTGTTTCCCTATCAACAGAACCTGACATCACTGCTGCAAGTTTGCTTAATCAGGCTGTAAAAAAAAAAAAAAAAGGGACTTCAACAAAGATGTGGATGATGGATCTGTCCTCCTTTTGTATCCGGACAGCACAGAGGTCATTAATAAAGACCATTTACGCTTGAGAAATATAAAGCAGAATTCGGAAAGACATATCAACGGATCACCCTTCATATCTGCCGAAAAGGGACAATGATGAAGATAGTAAGCAGTGATAGTTGTGTGTCTAGTTTTACTGGACATGGCCTTAGTTTAATTTTTTTTAAATCTTATTTGTTAAGTTTGATTTGAGTTAATTTTTTTGCAGCTCGAGCGCTTTCAGAGGTAAAGGATGAGTCTTGACTGTGAGGTTATTGTAAAACGTTCCCCAGAGTTTGATCGAGCTGATACACTGGTGTAAGTATGATTTGAATTATAAATATTTTGATGATCCTTTTTGTGGTACTACCTGCCGTCCTTGAACCTGTAATATTGCTACCGTTATTAATATTTAGTATTTGTATTTGAAATTGTGCTTTACTACAGCCCTGGGAACCTCAGCATAAAAGCAGTCCTTTACCAAATGTGGCAGAGTCAGAGTAAGTTATTCTGGATGCATTTTTTTATATTGTGTGTTTATATGCATGATTTTAGTCTCATGTAGGGCTGGATTTTAAAAATCGAATCATCAATATCGAATCGATTTTCCTTTTCGAGCGTGATATTGATTCATAAAAACCATGAATCGATTATTTAAATTTTTTTTTTCCCCATAAATTAGAAAAATAAAAAATAGAATTTTAAAGGCTGAAATTTTTTTGGTATCTTACTTTTTTTTTTTTTTAAGATTTGCTATTCACCTGAATCTAAAAGTATTTTCTTACATTTATGAAAGACTTGACTTATTGCATTTGAGAATTCAGAATCTTCTTAATTTATATTTACAATTATTGAATTATGTAAACATTTTCATCTTATCCATGCTGATGTCAATGTTTGTGTAGCACTTAAGTGATTATAACATGTAACGAATATTGCCCGTCACCCTCAATTTTTGGGGGAAATCTCTTTGAATTTCCCTCCAGCAGGGACTGGATTTAGTTTTTACAACCCACAGGAAACACATACCTCAGCACCTACCGAGATCTAAAAGCCTGTTAAGCAAGCAGACTAGCGATAAGACTGCTTATCAGTCCCCAGACTACTTTTATGGTCTGGGTTATCAACAGCAATCAGCCATGTGTTTTTGGAAACAACGCCCTTGGAAATTATACGGTACAACAGTGCCCTCCAGCGGTCGCTATCGGTATTATCCTCAAGGATCCTGCCGCTCGTAATTAATCTGAAGTCTACAGAATTCGGGACATAAACGGCTTCTCTGTACTTGACTGACATCAAGTGACTTCTGTTGTTTATCTTGTACACAACATGTGCGTCTATCTCAAATGAATGATGTGTGTAACTTCTGCAGCAGTCTAAGTTTATTATTTTAGATTACTTTAGTTTATTATTATATAATTAGTAAGCTTAGCGGGTTCAAAATTTTTATGATCGCGGTAATGTTTGAAATATGTTCAGAAAGATAAATGAAGCATCTGGCTTGTCAATTCTGATCAAAAATGATCAAATGCTATCCCAAAAGCTGTGTCTCAGTCGACCAAGTCTGCTTCAAGCGCACAGAAGAGGCGGGACTACTTCTCCGACCCCCTGGGACACCAGTTTAAAAGCCAGTGCGCGAAGGAACTTCCCCCTCTTCTTCGTTCTTCTCCCTCTTCGCTGTTCCTGCCCCATGAACTTCTCCTGACCATCATGAGAGACGTGGTCGGCGAACACGCTGAGAGTGACCACATGGCTTCCTTCTTTGAGCCCCGGACTTGAGCCACGCCGCGTGCCCCAAAGCACGCATCACGCAAGGACTCGCAACCACACTGCATGTCCCAAAACGCGCGTGTTCCCGCCGATAGCCGACCTACCTACCTTCCGCTCTCTGAATCACGCAGCACCCCGCCGACTCGGTTCCACAACGGCTGTCAGGCACAGAGCCGCTGCGCACCAGCGACCCATTTCTGCACCAGCCGTGCGCCTGAGACGCCCCGTAACGCCCAAACCAATTGACTGCGGCCTCTCAACCATGCAAGCCCATCACCACCAACCGAGACTTGTGCCATCCAAGGACCTGTCGCGGCCTCCACGCCGCGCGCGCACCTCGCCACCAACCGGAGACCTGCAACAGCCTCTCAGTTGTGCGCCCATCACCATCAGCCAGAGACTCCAGTGCAGCATTCCAGCTGCGCGTGCGCCGACCACCCAGATTTGCCTCCAACTGAGTTTTGTTCAACTGAGGATCGACGCTCGCCGAGTCCCTCTCCCTCCCGTGCACCTGAACCACACCGTAAATGTGCCTTCATTGCAATCTGACCATATTCCACTGGTGCAACACTTTTATTCAAATATAAAAGGATTGACAGGTCAAAACGCTTCCATCTCTATTGCCCATCTACCTTATTCATTCCCTTTTTATCTTAGTTCGTTAGGTTGCAGTTTTCTTTTTTTCTTTGATTTACATTTTTTTACTCTGTTTCATTAATAGGTTAGGATGTGACTGATATATGTGAGTGTTTACTAAATAAATTTGTTGTCTAGAAATTCAATTTCTGCCAAATCATTTGTGTTTACTGAGTGGATTAGTAATTCTCTTATTAAAGCAAAGAACTCCATGATTAACTAAAGTAGCAACTTCAGATTATTATCGTTATTTTGCTCCTACAAACAAGCAAAGTCAATGTCGTGCCCCCAGAGGTTGCTGAGGAAATTACAACTCCCCTCAGTACCATCTAAATTTCTTGTTCGCCATTACGGCAACCCAAATAATCATTATAATAAACATTTTCATTAATAAATCAATCAATTATTTAACCAGTTACTGCCTCTACACAATCTAATTTGGAATTTGTTGTGGAGCTTTTTTTTATCATGTCCTTGATATTTAAGAATCATTGATGTTCCATAATTAATATGGGATTGAACCGAAGTGAATCTAATCGGAAATAAATCGAATCAAACTGAAGTCTTGTGAATCAAAATCGAATTGATTGAGGAAATTCGACTCCATACCCAGCCCTAGTCGTGTGTGATTATTAAAACCAACTGTATATCACATGCATTAATGTCCAGATGCTTGTTTGGTTCACAGTCTCAATATATTTTCATAATGCACCAAGATGTACTATATGTCCTCTCAGGAAAGGTGAATGGAATCTGAAGTAAATATTCTGTTTCAATTTAATTATAACTGTTTTGATTTAGTTATAACTATTTAGAATTGGACAAAATTGCTTTGATTTACTCAGTATAGTTTTGTGTGAGAATTCAAATGATGTGAGGGAGTTGAGTCTCTTTGTTGTCTCCTTAGAACATATGAGATGGGGGAAAACGAATATGTTAATTAGAACCCTTTGTTTATGCTAGGCGCCAGCAAGTCTCCTCTGAAAAACGTCAACTCTTATCTGATCTCTGTGTAACATCATTGTGACTAGAGGGGGAAGAAAAGAAGGAGGTATCATGTGACTATGGGAGGGATCTTGAAGGACAAAGAGAGATATTAGTGACGAGCAGGGGGTTGGGCTTCACAGTTGAGAAACAATATGAGTGAGTAGACTGCATATTCTCCTGTCCTCGAATTTTTGAATAAATGTACAAGAAAATTTCTGAATTCACTTATGGACTTGTTTGAGCCTCTAACTATGTCATATAAATTATTATTTTATTTTATATATACAGCATATTTAGTCTTGCTATTAGCATAATACCACTATTATTGTCCATAGGGGGCATTAAAAAATTTAAATAAAATAAAAACTATATATGTATAGATAGGTCTGATGCCACTGAACATTTTGAGCGGTTGAAAGTGAAAAAAATATTCATAAATAACTAAGTTATCACACTTCAAAGGAAATACCAGATTTTGGCAAAAATTACAAGAATTTAATCAAACTATAATAACGCCCAGGGGTTAATTACACCATTGCACCATTAGTAAAGACTTTTTCTATTGCATCTGTTAGAGGGAAACTTATAAAACCTGAAGGACCCTGGCCCTCGTTCCTCGGCAATCGTTCCTCGATAAGGTCATTTCATTGGGAAGTATTAGTAAAGATGACCTGATGTCATTAATGTGTCACAAGTGAACCATCTGTGTGGCTGAATCATTCCTACCACCACCAATGTTCTCTTTGTTTCAAGTGGGATTAACCTAATAAACTCAAACATAATAACTGTAACACTATTACTCGTATTATTACTCTTATTCCCCACTCAGTGGGCTATGGGCTTACTACGTACTGTAGAATGCAAAAACAATTAAGCAACATTATGCAGACAGCCTAAGTACTACTACAATACAAACATAAAAACAGGTGGTTGTTTAGTTGTAGTAACCATGACCTAGGCTAATTGTCATTTTGGTATCAAATATTGCCCCAAACACAAGAGGCACTCAGGAAATATGTACATACAAAATCAGATAATAAAGTAATGGTGAGAACAGAAGATTACAGTAATTGTACAATTTGAAGTTCTGCTCCATTTACAATCAAGCTGGTGCACACTTTCACTTTAATATGTCAGTATCAGTAACTTTTAAGGCTTTATGCAGAGGATACTGTACATCAGACCTTTCTCAATTCAATCTAACTAGCCAAAGCTTCTCAGTGCTTGACCCCTCCCTCCTCGATGCACATTTCAATAAGAAGTGAGATGCTCCTATTATATAGTGGTGTGAAAACAACTTCTTGGTTGCGTTTAAAGCTTTGCAGAGCAAAGAGTCGGGAATGTTATAATTAAGAGACTTGAAATGAGCCCATAAATTTAAACATAACATGTCTGTGATCTGTACACAGCTTTCCAGGAAGATTAATATTTTTGGATGGCAAGATGATTGCTGTGTCAATTCTACATGGAGGACCCACACCACCTTTCCTGTCAAAGGACCTTGTGAACCACCTGTTTGGGAATCACAGTTTCAGTGCCACTGTGGATGTCATAAATGATGAGCAGAAAGTTCTACATCAGGTAAGAAATGACATAGGCTCGAATAGTGAATATAAACATAGGGCTCTTGAAGATTACATATATAGAACCTCAACTCCAGAATTTAAATAACGCCCCACCGACCCGGTTAATAATAATAAATAACGAGAGAGAATATTTATATTCTATGTTTGAATGCAAGAAGTGGAAAGGTAGTCATTTATTTATTATTTTTGTCTTTTATCCAATGTTTTTCAATTCAATAGGTCCTGGAAGCAGAATCCCAGGAAACTCTACAAGAAGTTATATTGCTAAATTTTCAGAACTGCTGGATGCCTCCGACAAGTGAATATTTTTGAGAAGCAGTCCCTGTGGAGGAATGCCTAAGATGGTATATAATAGACAGAAACCACTGTGCCAATCAACGGTAATAATAAACTTGTTTACCAATAAGTCTCCTAAATATTTAATAAATGTAGTGCTGAAAATCATAAAAATCTGTTTAGCTGAAAAATCAGATATGTAAGGCATCTACATTTAATATTTAATGGGTCATAGGGATGTAACGTTATTGTAGTATCTTGGTTTTAAAGTTCACATAATGCAGTGGGTAGTCAATGTGCAGTGCCAGTGTACACTACAACAGTGGTCCCGAACCATTCATCCCCCCGCTTTTTTCCACACAACTGCAAGTCCTAGAAAGAGACAGGTGCAAGCTTTGTCAAATCATTTGACATCACAACATTAATTTAATTTGTTGTATTTAAACATTTACATTTTGAATTCAAACTCAAAAACTGCTGAAGGGATTTAAATGAAACTTCACAAGAATGTTCAGCACCTGGCCCTGACCACGTGTTATTTTTCAGATTATTTTGAATTCCAAGATGGCCGCCATGCTTGCTCAGGTGACTGTTAAGGGCCATGAGTGTCTTGTTCTTTATAAGGTTAAGTTTTATATCCAAGGTTAGGACCAAATGATGCCCAAGAGTATGATGTTTTTTATGTAGCTAGGCATAAACGCTTAGTTTTCACAATGCTGCACCAAATATGAATAAAATACAGATGGCAAAGTGTTTATTTTGTTAAATATAAATTCTGTGCGTCAAGAGTTTTTTGCTGTTCAGAATTTGGTGTAAACAATGCAAGATCTGTATAGGTGGTTAGTGTAAACACATGCATACTCTAAATCATGTTGCACCTGTGAAACATGCCTGAGACACAAGTTATCAACATTGTGTGACACGTTTGAATGACGTGAAAAACAGTACATGCTTGTGTTTTTTCTAATGTTCCATATGATTAATACAGATATTAAGAAATAAGAATATGATACACTGATGGCCAGATAGAGCTTATTTCTCTGAGAGTGTGAAAATTAGGGAATGGAAAAGTATAGAATTATCGAATTCCAAATTTGTATTAACCCTGAGGTTGGGGACCACTGCAATACAATACTAATTAGGCGCCCAGCTGTCTGAAAATTGGAACACTGCCATCAATGTCTAATTGAAAAGTTTTTTGGGAGGCTACAGATGTTTTTGTGCTGCTCACATTTCTCATCATGTCGGGTTGTTATCTTTGTGTACCACTGTCATCGGGCGAAATCCCCATACCTCCAAAATCACCACTTTTTAGGAAAACCCCAAAAATAGCCTGTTTGATCCATCATCAACATTGCATCATCAAACATATGCCAACACATTAGATTGGTCAGTGGACTGGCAAATTGTACATATTTATGATTTTTTTTAAATTTGTGACAAGCTTTTGTCTGTACGGCAGTGATAGATGAGGCATAAGTTAAAACAAGACTTGCGATACACCCTCTGCCTCTCAATGTCTCATGGCTCAGCTGACTAAATTTGGTTGTATCATCAAACCTACTGCTCTTTTTTAAACAACAAACAACCTGTGGAATAACATGCCCACTCGTGACCCAATGATAATGTTTTGCCATCGTGTTTCAAATCTCCTTATAGGAGAATGATGTCCAATGGAACAACAGCAAAAAATAGTACAACACTGCAATGTAGTGTTAAAGTGTAGGCATACTAAAAATCTATACTGCTCAGTCCACATATGTGGGTGATTTTTTTTTAATGAATTGACCAATCTTAAGTAATAATAATGGATCAGATTTATTTAGCGCTATTTTCGACACTCAAAGACGCTTCACAGTGGATACATTATTCGTGCAATCACACATTCGCACTCTGGTGGCGGTAAACTACTTAAGTAGCCACAGCTGCCCTGGGCAGGCTGACAGAAGCGTGGCTGCCAGTGTGTGACGACGGCCCACCGACCACCACCAAACATTTGCACCTTTCAAACACCAGTGTGAGTGACACTGGAGGAAACTTGTGTGAAGTGTCTTGCCCAAGGACACAACACATGACTCGGGGAGAGCGGGGATTGAACAGCCAACCTTCCGGTTACTGGGCGACCGGCTCTTCCTCTTGAGCCACGGCCACCACAAAGTGCTGAAAATGGCTGGCTCTCTGTGATGATGGCAATATTCCTGGTTGAACAAAAGTGCTGCTTTTGAGATTTCATGAAAAGTGATGATTTTTGGAGGTACAATGTTTTGGTCCAATGCGAGTGATATGTTGGTTTAATATTTCTATCTAATGACTATCCTTTGGCATCAGTTAAGTCAAATTTTTGAGAGAACCTCAAGTTTTTTATTTATCAAATAATTTTCACTCTAGTTATTTAATTTGTTAGATATGGCCGTATTAATTTGCATGCTTTGTGAATTTAAAGACGGACTGGCAAATCTGGACTTTTTTTTTCTTTTCTTTTTTTACAGCATCGCAGCCACTATTACTTAAGTACTGTATGTATGTATGTACTGACAAATGTCATAAACATCAGTTCAGCCAAAATACACGAATTAACGATGTATATAGATATTTTATTTTTTTATCGGAGTCACCTGATTTTGACTATCTGCCGTTACTCAGTCCCGATACAATACTAATAATAAAACATGACGATCGGATCTGGACAACCCTAACTATATGGCAAAAAAATAATAATCTTGTCTACAAATCTCTATCGTCCTATGTTTTTTTTCTTTTTAAGAGAAAAAAAGTTGTGCTTTACCTTGACTAGTTTCGGCGGTGACTGCCGCCTTCCTCAGAAGCTTCTTTTTTTGTCTTAAAGAAAAAACACAGAACCCTAACTATAGTTACGCAAGAATACTTTAGAGAAACGAGTTTTGCCTACAGCTTAATATGGGGAAAAAATTTGAACTTTCATTCATTTATCTTTCTGTAGTGATGTAATTAATTTAAACATTTCCGGTTGATTAGTGGTTTTGGTTACAAAACATTCAAATATAAATTTGTGTTAATTTGCCATTTAATACAATGAAAGAATCAAAACTGTACTTGTTTTCAATAGTTAACTTTACTGAAATAACTGAAAAGGATGTCTTGATGTAATAGTGAAAAAAGCAGAAAAATGGCAACATTTGTTTTTGTTCAAGTTTCCTTAAGTTGAAGGTAAACCTTGCCAAAACACCTTTGCTGTGCCCAAATGTCCGCCCTTATCCCATAACCCAGAGGTGGGCATCGAGGGCCGGAGTCCTGCAGGTTTTGCATGTTGCCCTTCTTCAACACAGCTGATATATGATCAGCTCATCAGCAAGCTCTGCATAAGCCTGATAACGATCCTGCTGATTGGAATCAGCTTGTGTTGGAAGTGAGAAACCTCTAAAACCTGCAGGACTCCGGCCCTCGAGGACCGAGATTGCCCACCTCTGCCATAACCCCTTATTCACTACATAGCCCAGCACTGTACACTGAATAGTGGCCTAATAGTAGTGCCCTCATTCTGATTGGTGATTCGGACAGCCAGCTCACTACTTTCTCCTCGTCGCATATCACGTCACCACCGTACCTGTCATGACGCACTGGCACATAAATCTCTGACTATTTATTGTGAATGAAAATGTTTTAAAATTGTACTTTATTTCCTTCTTTGTACATATTTTCAACAAAAACAAATTAATTCCCGCAGTATATATCAATGCATCGCTTTGATTCCCACGCTTGCGCTGTCACTTGCGCCATGTTTTTTTTTTTTTTCATACTCGCAGTGCATTGTGGTCTATATCAACCCGGTTGAGAGAACATCGATGTTGACTGTTTTTCAGAGTGCATTGTGGGTAATTATGAGTGCCCTACATTTTCGCTCCCTGGACATTCGGACACCCCTACAAAATGGCGTGACCCCTCAGTAGGGCACTATATAGGGAGTAGGGTGCACATTCGGACAGCCATGGGGTTGATCATGAGGTAGTACAGGAAGTAGGGAACCCTAGTCCACAAGCGGCACTGTCCTGCCTGTTTTCAACGTCTCCCTCCACCAAAACACCGGATTTGATGAACAGGGTAGTTATCAGGTTTCTTCAGAACTTGCTGATGACCTGATCATTTGAGCCAGCTGTGTTGAAGAGGGATACATCAAACATAGTAAGGACAGTGGCTCTCGAGAACCAGGGTTCACCTACCCCTGGGGTAGGCAAAACAAAAGGTGAAACAAATTCAAAAACATTGTGTCTACAGCCCTGCTATTTCCTTCAGAGTAAAATAGAGTTCTAAGGCTGACTTCCAGTCCTGTGGCTGCTGTAGTCCATTTTGCTGGACAGCCTGTTGGAAGTATTCATTGATGTTTGGCTCACAGTACGAGCCAAGGCCTTGCCTTTCTTCAGGGAACACATCTAGCTGCCTCTCCTCAACAGAATATCCACAGTCCCTTGAACCGTATCTGCAAAACGAGACCCAAAATATATTAAGGATTTCTTACAGCCATAAGACTTGTTTTAGAAGTCATTTTGTCTGTGTAAATTGTCATCACTATCAGGTATCAGGTTGGTATCTGATAGACCAGTGGTGGGTGGGCAAACTCGGTCCTCAAGGGATCTTGCAGGTTTTGGAGGTTTCCCTGCTACAACGCAGATGATTCCAATCAATAGGATCGTTACCAAGCTTATGCAGAGCTTGCTGATGAGCAGATCATATATCAGCTGTGCTAACCCTAACCCTAACCCTGTGTTGGAAAAAGGAAACATCCAAAACCTGCAGGACTCCGGCCCTCGAGGACTGAGTGTGCCCACCCCTGTGATAGACTGTCTTAATTTTTAAAACGTATCAGGTCAGCAATGGGGTATATGCCATGGAGGAGGCGGGACTTCCGGGTTTCACACACTTGCGCTATTTACGACGTGTGGGCCGCGTCCACCCTTGAAATCCCATACCGTTCACCTAAACCGAATACTCAGAGTGAGATCCACAGACATCAGCCTCCATTGATTCAACGACCAGAGGAAGAAGCAAATTGTGTTTGAATTTCGGTAGATGCTGGTATGGTGGATCTGGCATGCATGAAAACCTCCACAAAAAAGGGGAGCCATCGACCCAGGCCAGGACAGAGCAAGCACAACTCCCCAGGGCCCCCATGACCGCGGCAGCGCCAAGGCACAACCCCCAGGCCCCGCAGGGGCCACCGGGCGGAGAGCAAACCCAGGAGCGCCCCCCCACCCCAACACGGCCCGCGCCCTAAGCCCAACACAGCAGTACGGGGCACGGCAGGCCCACCAGGCACCCCACCGGCCACAGCCCCCGCTCCCCCCACGACCCACACTCGGCACCCACCACAACCCAGCCCCCGCCACCCCCAAACACCGACCCACTCCCGGGACCCCCTATACCCAGGCATCGGTGCCGGAGACGGGCAGTTATATTATGGTGGGTCATGTGAGTTGTTCACACAAACGGTCTTCATTGTCTTTTGTTTTTTTTCACTTGCAATTTTATTAATTTTCAAACAGTTACACAACAACAGTACAAACTTGTGAACCATAACCAAATAATAGTAATCAAAAAGAAAGAGTTTTTTTTTTATTATTAAATCGAAAAGAAAAGTCCTGGGCATCGGCAATCAGTCTATCAGAGTTGTTCTCTTGCTGTCCATTTCCTCCACTTGTGGTTCTTGGATTCTCAGTCTGTGTTAGTTTTTCCATTTGGAAGATTTCCTCAATTGTAGATATCCACTGGTCCTTTGACAGAATTATTGTCCTCCCCCAATTCCTTGTTATGTTTTTTTTTTTGCATTATCTTAACCAAATATTTATCCTGTTTCAGTAATAGATAAAGATATATTATACCAGGGCTTAGTTCGACTGTATATCCTAATACCTTCTTCATCCCTTCAACTACTAACTTTCAGAACCCACTAACTTTTGTACACTTGCAAAATATGTGTAAATGGTCCACACCAACTTCCCCACATTCACGCCAGTATTTCTGAAGAGTTTTTAACTGTTTGCTTTTAAATTTTAGTGTAAAAAAAAACCCCACAAGATTCTTCCAGGAAAATTCCCTCCAGGTCCGAGAGCAGGTTAATGTTTGATGAACCCTCCACATTTTAAACCAATCTTCATCACTGAAATCTATAATGAATTCAGTTTTCCACTTGTCTTTAACGTTCAATGTAGTGACACGTTTCCCATTCATTAGTACTTTATACAATGACGATATAATTCTTAAGTTACTACTTTTATATGCTTTAGTCATAATTAGTACCACCCCACTTTCATCTTCAGAGGGAATTCCCTGTATTTCTTTTCTATAATAATCTGTCATCTGAAGGTAATGGAAAAAATATTGGTTCTGAAGATAGAATTTTTGTGAAAGAGATTGAAATCTCTGTATATTTCCAGTTTCTTCAAGAACACACCATGCTGTCATTCCTCTCATCATCCAGTATCTAAAGGAAGAATCATTTTGAGCCAGTTTAAATCTGATATCATAATGTATCCACTTAAGTTTTGCTTCATATTGTTGTATTTTATGCATTCGTAGTATGCTGTACCACATTGTCAGTGTATGTTTTGATATGGGATCTAGATCATCTTTACTCTCATGTAGCTATTATTTGGGTTGCTGTAATGGCTTATGAGAAATTTAGACGGTACTGAGGGGAGTTATAATTTCCTCAGCAACCTCTGAGGCACCACGTTGACTATGCTTGTTTGTAGGAGCAAAATAAACAATAAAAATCCTATTATCAAGTATTTATAATCTGAAGTTGCTACTTAAGTTAATCAGGGAGTTCTTTGTTTTAATGAGAGAATTACCAATCCACTCAGTAAACACAAATGATTCGGCAGAAATTTCTAGACAACACATTTATTTAGTAAACACACACATATAGCAGTCACAGCCTAACCTATTAATGGAAAGGAATAAAAAAAGATGTGAATCAAAGATAAAAAGAAAACCTGCAATTTAACGAACTTACAATAAAAAGGGAATGGAAAAAAGGTAGATAGAGAATAGAGATGGAAGCGTTTTGACCTGTCAATCCTTTTGTTTGAATAAAAGCGATGCACCAGTAGTATATGGTCAAATTGAAATGAAAGCGCAACTTACGGACTGGTTCAGTCGCACCGAAGAGAGAGACTCTCGAGCGTCGATCCTCAGTTGAAGAAAACTCTGTTGGAGGCAATTTGGGCAGTCGGCGCACGCACAGCTGCACTCGAGTCTCTGGCTGATGGTGATGTGCGCACGACTGAGAGGCCGCTGCAGGTCTCTGGTTGGTGTGGAGGCCGCGGCAGGTCCTTGGCTGGCACCAGTTCCGGTTGATAGTGATGTGCTTGCGCGGTTGAGAGGCCGCAGTCAGTTGGTTTGGGTGCTGCAGGGCTACTCGGGCGCATGGCTAGAGCAGAAAGGGGTCGCTGGCGCGCAGCAGCTCGGTCCCTAACAGCCGTCGTGGAACCGGGTCGGCGGAGCGCTGCGTGCTTTAGAGAGCGGGAAGTCGGTGGGTCCGCTCTCGGCAGGAACAGACATGCACGTTTTGGGGACGCGCAGTGTGGTTGCGAGTCCTTGCTGGATGCGTGCTTTGGGGCGCGCGTTGTGGCTCAAGTTCGGGGCTCAAAGAAAGAAGCCGCGTAGTCGCTCTCAGCGTGTTCGACGACCACGTTTCTAGTGATGGTCAGGAGAAGTTCATGGGGCCAGACGTGAGGTGAAGAGGGGAAGAGAAGAGGGCAAGAGAGAGAAGTTCCTTCGCGCGCTGGCTTTTAAACTATGTCCCATGGGGCCGGGCAGTAGTGCCGCCCCTTCCGTGCGCGTGAAGCAGACTTGGTCCACTGAGACCAAGATTTTGGAATAGCATTTGATCATTTTTGATCAGAATTGACAAGCCAGTTGCTTCATTTAGCATTCTGAACACATTTCAAACATTTCCGCAATCATAAAGTTATTGAACCACATAATTCATTTGAGATAGACATACAGGTTGTGTACAAAGATAAACAACAGGAGTCACTTGATGTCAGTCAAGTACATAGAGTCCGTGTATGTCCAGAATTATGTAGACTTCAGATTAATTAGGAGTGGCAGGATTCTTGAGGATAACCGATAGTGACTGCAGGAGGGCACTGTTGTACCATATAACTTCCAAGGGGCATTGTTTCCAACAACATATGCCTGATTCCTGTGGATAGACCAGACCATAAAAGATGGTCTGGGGACTGATAAGCAGTCTTATCGCTAGTTTGCTTGCTAAACAGGCTTTTAGGTCTGTAGGCGCTGTGGTATGCGTTTCCTGTTGGTTGTAAAAACAAAATCCAGTCCCTGCTGGAGGGAAATTCAAAGAGTCCTTTTGAACTGAAAACACAGGGCTAAAACACGCACACACATTCCCCAGGGGGAAATGTTTAAAAGGGCAAATAAAAGAAAAAAATGTATGTTGACGGGCAATATTCGTTACAGGCGGGATGAATCTTCAGGATGTCCAGATTGATGGGTCCAGAT
>NC_135434.1:29159151-29329151 GCF_051991255.1 Vanacampus margaritifer
CTGCCACCAACTGCTACCAAGTAGTTTGTAGCAGTTCTTTGCGCAGTTAAGCAGCCCATATTATTATTGCTTATAGATGTTGAATGTTACTCTTCTTTTGGTCTGCTAAACGCCACACACACACACACACACACACACACACACACACACACACAAATAATAATTAATACACCCACATATTAAGGGGTGTATAATTTCTTTCATTATTAATTCATAAAAAATTAAAATAAACTATTAATTTCAATAATATGCAAAAAAATATGTTGGCTACTTGGCGGTGACGAAGGCTACCTGTCGGTGATGAAGGCCATTCGTCCACACAATGGCGCATTTTCAGAGCTTGAAAAGCTCTAGAATGGAAAGATTTCAAAACGCGCCCTGTATGCTTCCGTATGCTGGATACTCCTCCAGTGATGACGTAATAGTCGGAGCTCGATGACGACGCATTGACTCCAAGTCTCGCATGACTGCGCGCAGTCTGCCAACAAGAATGGCGGATAGCCGTGTCGTAGTCGTTTTGCACAGCCTCCTTAGCTTGCTAATGCTTTTCCACCAAAATATTTTGCTTCTTTATTCCCACGTTCAACAAGAGGTGTTTTACTTACCCGTCATTGTCACTTCTCCTGCCTTCGTCTTTGTCATGTTGTTTTGATACATGCAAAAGCCATGTTTGTTCTGTAGATTGCAATAAAGTTTGGAGAAAAAAAAGTGTTCATCTTCTTCGCTGGTTCATCTTCTATGCGTTCCGTTAACTCTCTGTGGCTGCGCTTATAGCGCCACTCCAGACTGGACACATGCAAGTCTTGAATTGCTTCTGTGTGTACGAGATTTGTTTGAGGAACGAAACCGGCTTTGCTTCTGTCTGGACGGGGCATAAGACAACAAAGAACGTGAACACCCAAAATCAAACAGAGCGCTAAGCTGTGTAATATTTTATATGCAAGTAACAGAGTGGACCGGAAGCCAATGCACGTTGGCTAGTATCTGGGTAATATGATAAAACTTTCTCATCCGTGTCAGAAGTCTCGCTGCAACATTTTGTACTAACTGCAGACTTTTCTGGTCATGGGAAGACCAGAAAACAACAAAAAAAGTAAAGCTTTTCAGATTCTCATTCTCCACTACTAGAGCTGAATCTTATCTTCTTCTAAGATTGTTTCCCCATACAATAGAACTAATACAAGAAAATTACAACAAACAAAAAAACAAACACAGAATGAAAACAAAAAGCATTAAAACAAAAACAACAGGTGGATTGTCATCATATTCAGAAATTTGCACACAAAGCGAAAACATTTAAATATAGATAAATTTATACAGACAGCGACAGAGTTTATAACACTAGTGATTAGTTAATCAAATATTTGGTGGTTCATAATTAGCAATCGAGTAGTGTCAAAAAGGGTTCCCACACTTTTACAAATTTAGCTCTTAAATGATCTGAATCTTATCTTCTGTGTCTAACTCAACGTCACAACCATATCGCTATCTTTCATAATGCACCATGCACTCAATAACATGCTTCATACCACTAGGGAAAAAAATTTTCACGTCCAATCATGGCTCACCTGTTTGAGTTTGGCCATGTCAGATTTGCATCTTATTTCATATTCCACAAACACAATATTCATCAGAAGACTGTGTTTAGATTAGGGGGTTGAATATAACATATTATTGCCCCATTTTATGCATTGTGATCATCGAGGGCATGTTATCGCTCCGACACGCACTTGCCCTGTCAACACCACCACTAACCACAAATAACCCTAACTCCAAGATTTGGTCAAAAGTTAACAGCCCTGTGCTACAGTCTGTGCAGTAGCGATGGATATGGACCATGTGCAGCTGTGAATAAAAGTCAAATTTGCCATATATTGAATATGGGTACTTGGTAGTGGTGCAACGGATCATCATTGATCCGTGGTCGGTTCGGATCAGGCCCGATCTGCGGATTGGTTGACAAAAACAAACGTGCACATTCACAGTCCATTCTGACATGTCAAGGAAGCTGAAACACACTCAACGTAACACGCTAAGCCTAACTTCAAAATCAAGTTGACCAAATTCAGTAATACATTGACGGCAAAGCAAATAGCCTTAGTACATTTTTACTTTGAAGTTCGCCCACGTGTCGTGGCGTGATGGTTAACTTGACTTACCTTTTTGATGTTACTTTATGGTAGTTGATTGCCATTGTAGTTGCGACCAACATCAACACAACGCTATCCCAAATTCATGTTCAATCGCTAATTTAGAACTCTAAGAAACCGCTAATTAAAGATACCGTCATTTTATGATACACCAGAAGTCTCCGACGTAAGTAGCTAGCGGCTACCTGTTAGCATGACCAACGTGTCTGGCTGCCGGCTGGTAAGTTTGACAGCTTACTTAATTCTTTTTCAGTATTCTGGACCAAGTATATTTTATAATTCACTCTCCATGTTTAAAGGAAGGGAATGTGCCTTAAATTGCACGTTGAGGTATTTTCATTATTTAAAAAAAACAAGATAAATAGAACTTTGTCTTCATTTATTTTATTAAACACTTTTGGCCATTAAAAAAAGAAAAACATTCCAACTAAAAATTTCAAACTTAGCTGTTAAGATTATAAGAACATATCTTTAAACCATTAATACAAGGACCATGTAAAATTGAGAATGTTTATGCCTCTTAATTGCACTTAAAGTTGCGCTCCTAAATCCTAAACGGCTAATCAACAAAGTTACAATCAAGAACACATCTTGCATTGTTTCCTGACAAAATCTCTGGTTATTTTAAAGATAAGTAAAAAATAAAAATAAAACAAACAAACAAAATAAAATAGACATTTCACATGAAAATAGGTCAACCAGGTCTTTGGATATTACACAATTAAGGCATCATAGAAAAAAAAAGACATTGGACAATTTACTGTTTTTCTTATTGTTGATTAATTTTATAGCTTTGAAAATGGATTTCAGTTCCAAATGAAAAGGCATAAATCTGGGATAGGAATAGGAATATTTTTGTTTGTATATAAAAAAAACTTAACAAAATTAAATATATACCCATAAATGTTGTCTTCTAAGTCATTGTAGTAGCAAACTACATATTTTATTTGGATTTTTTTTGGAATTCCGAGTTACCATGGCGACGCAATTCCCCAAAAAGTCAAATTGGAATTTTTCCAAGCCACGCTACACATGCATAAATTAACCGACCGATATGATTTTTAGCTCATTTTGTTGGAATTTTTCCCATCTTTAGCTCAGTGTCGAAATTGTTCTTTTAAGGAATGCAAGCTCTCTCTCCTGTGCGGGTTCAAATAGAGTGAGCGAAATGGAGAAAAATAGCCTTTTAACATGGTGTGTATTGCGTCTGCTAGAGTGGAGCAATCAACGTCAGAGTGAGGAGAGAAACAAAATCTCACTTCAACTCGTCACCCTGCGCCACAATCTTTGCTCACTAAACATCAAATTTGCACATTTTGTAGTCACAAGGGTCTTCTTTCAGACAAACCTACTTTTGTTTGGCAGAGGTGTCATTTAGTACCTTTTTTTTCACTTTAAGTGAGAAGAAGTCAGACTTTTTCGGCCATGGTCCCCATGTTATCTTGTCGCCGTTTTCTCTTCATTTTTTAAAAATCAAAAGTTTTCAACCTGCTCTAATTTGTTCATTTTTCATTCAATTAAAAACATGAGAATATGCTCGCGTTCCCTAAACACTTTGTTCGAGGTGTGCGTTTCTCATGCAAATAAGTTGAATGTGTGTGCGTGATGTGTCCAACAAGTTAAAATCAAATGTGTGTGCGTGAATGTTTCTTACTTTTAGTTTAGGTATCTGATCATGGTTAACTTCCACATTTCTTGACCGATTCCAATCGTTTCAATTTTAAACTGTTCAGCTCATTTTCTGGATTCTGGCCAATTGATTTGGTACGCCCAGGATTCTGGCCAATTGATTAGGTACGCCCAGGATTCTCGCCACTCCGCTTGCCCAGGGCGGTGGCCATCTTGGCCGATTGATTAGGCACGCCCAGGATTCTCATCACTCCGCTCGCCTAGGGCGGCAGGCCATCTTGGCCAATTGATTAGGTACGCCCAAAATTCTCGCCACTCCGCCCACCCAGGGCGGCGGCCATCTTGGCCAATTGATTAGGTACGCCCAGGATTTTCGCCACTTCGCCTACCCAGGCCGGCGGCCATCTTGGCCAATTGATTAGGTACGCCCAGGATTCTCGCTACTCCGCTCGCCCAGGTCACCGGCCGTCTTGTCCAATTGATTAGGTACACCAAGGACTCTCTCCCCCTCGTCCACCCAGGTCGGCGGCCATCTTGGCCAATTGATCAGGTACACCTAGGATTCTCGCCTCTCCACTCACCCAGGGCGGCGGCCATCTTGGCCAATTGATTAGTTACGCCCAGGATCTCGCTACTCCGCCCACCCAGGGCGGCGGCCATCTTGACCAATTGATTAGGTACGCCCAGGATTCTTACCACTCCGCTCGCCCAGGGCGGCGACCATCTTGGCCAATTGACTAGGTACGCCCAGGATTCTGGCCATCATGCTCGCCCAGGGCGGTGGCCATCTTGGCTAATTGATTAGGTACACCCAGGATTCTCGCCACTTCGCTCACCCAGAGCGGTGGCCATCTTGGCCAATTGATTAGGTACGCCCAGGTTCTCGCCACTCCGCCCACCCAGGGCGGCCACCATCTTGGCCAATTGATTAGATACGCCCAGGATTATGGCCCCCTAGCGCACGCAGGGCAGAGGCCATCTTAGCCATTTGACTACTACTAAAATTATTACAACTACAGGTACTACTATTACTACTACTACTACAAGTACGAGTACTACTACTACTACTACTACTACTACTACTACTACTACAAGTACTGCTGCTTCTACTACAAGTACTACTACTAATACTACAAGTACTACTGCAGCTACTACTACAAGTACTTGCTACTACTAAAAGTCCTACTACTACTACTATTGCTAAAAGTACTACATGCGTCTTTCCACCTTGCAAAAGTCAGCAGTCCCATTCAAAATTTTCGCAGAAATTTTACTAGTTTTATATATATTGTTGTAGGCTATTTGCCGACTTGTTGCCATGATCGCTTTTGGCTGCTGAGATGGCTACTGTTGAGATGTAACAGTGAAGAATGAATGTAGGTCAATTTGAAGTGCTTTACATTAAATAAATAATTAATAACACTTAATGTGAAATACACATCTATCATGGAACAATTGTAACTCATGTATTTGGTCTGTCGGGTATTTTTTATTTATTTTTTTATTTTGCTAATGATATTTTACTCGTCTTATTGATAGCAGCGGTATTTCCTTTTATGGTGATTTCTGTCTTGAATTCTTCATACAACTCCATCAATAACTTTTGTTCTGTTTGTGAGAAGAATACTGCTCTCGTCTTTTGACATGAATTTCGACCAACAACTCACCAGGGCTTCTTATCTAGCCCGGGAGCGTGCACAAAGCCAGGCTATGCAAGCCTGTCTTATGTTAGCCTTGATTAGACGCGACTGGATTGGGTTAGCGGAACAACATGGCGCTTTATTCGGAGATGGTGTTCACTCCAGCCTCGCTTTTTTGCATGAGCCTCGCTTTAATTAGCTGCGTTGTTGGAATACCCCTCTGGTATTAGTTCAATAAAGTCCAAAAAATGGCAAACAAATACAGGGAAATAACTAAACTTAACTAAAAACCAGGGGTCCATTTCACAAAGCAGGTTCAACAAACACCAAGACTAACCCTTAACAGCGAGTTAAGATAGGGATAGGAAGCTGCTTTTTTGGTTCTAGGAAAGCTGATTTGAGGTAGTTATATCAACGCAGAGTAGTTTCACTAAAAAGTTAATTCTATCACACATCACACCTGATACTTTTCTCCAGCCGTTGCAGCCTGCCTGAACACACTTCATCACTACTTTTCCACACTCTCCTTTGTTCTGGACTGTTGACCATAAATACTTAAACTCCTCCACCTTCTTTGTCTTATCTCCCTGTAACCTCACTCTTCCACTTGGGTCCCTCCCATTCACACACAGATACTCCGTCTTGCTACGACTAACCTTTATTTCCCTCCTTGCCAGGGCAAACCTCCACGCCTCTAGTTTCTCCTCCACCTGTTCCCTGCTTTCACCACAGATCACAGTGTCATCTGCAAACATCATAGTCCATGGAAATTCATGTCTAAACTCATCTGTCATCCTGTCCATTACCATAGCAAACAAGAAGGGGCTCAGTGTTGATCCCTGATGTTGTCCCACCTCCACTTTGAACTCCTCCGTCACACCTACAGCAGACCTCACCACTGTCTTACAGTCCTCATACATGTCCTGCACCACTTGAACATACTTCTCTGCTACTCCTAACTTCCTCATACAAAACCACAGTTCCTCTCTGGGCACCCCGTCATAAGCTTTCTCCACATCTAAAAAGACACAATGCAGCTCCTTCTGACCTTCTCTGTACTTCTCTATCAACATCCTCAAAGCAAATGCTGCATCTGTGGTACTCTTTTTTTGAAGCATGAAACTGTAGTAAGATGAATTCTTACTTTTCCCGTGTTCATGTTGTTGATTATCAAAACAGACAATGAGATCGGTGAATTCAGGCTTTTCCTTAAGGATTTATTATCACAAGCTTGTGGACAGAGAGGATGCAGCCAAGCGGCTCCATCTCGTTTTTCATCTGTAACGCCCCTCCCTCTGCTCGTCCCTAATATTATTTTGTCCTTCCAAATCCTTCCCAGATAGTCACATGGTACACAGAAAGTCAGATAAGAGTTGAGTTGTTTTTCAGAGAGACAGACCTGCTGGAGCCGGTAGTAAAAAAAAAAAAGGGATCTAATTAACACATTCGCTTTGCCCCCACCAAATGGTTTCAACAATGTGAACCACCCCCTGACAACATTTGAATTCTCACACAGAACTATACTAAGTAAATCAAAGCAATCATGTCCAATTCTTAATAGTTATAACTAAATCAAAACAGTTATAATTAAATTGAAACAGAAGATGCACTTCAGAGCGGACGTGACGTCATGTCGTAGGTGCACCCACAAGCTCCCATAGAGATATATGCTGTCATTGATAAAACGGGGATATTTATATAAGTCAGAAAGGTCCTCAGATTCAGTGTCCAGTCATGAAAATTGCAAGCCTGACTCAAATTGTTTAGAATCTGACGAAGAAAATGCTGTGGTGAATTGGAGAGAAGGCTGGGCCAAGATGGCGGCTGAGGCGTGGTGCAGATGCGGGCATTGCATCAAGCAGAAGACTTATATTGAGTGCTTTTGTTGCCATGAGCACGAACTTGCAGTGGATAAAATGGAAGAAAACAAACTAAAATGTTTAACTTTAAAGGTTGACCTACCAGACTATGTCTTCCACGTACCATCCCTTGAACTCATGTACGTAAGCGGCATGATCAGGAAGTACTTGCGTGACCCAGCCCCCGACCAGCTGTCAAACCAGTAAGTTGACATTTCGGCAGTGCAGTCGGCCTCCTTTCTTGTTGAATTTTGGCATTTTCCCACTTTAACACCCTTATCAATTTGAGTATGCATTCCTTAATGGCCCTAGGACTTTGGAAACTGGCTCATTAGGACAGTCTAAACACACATTTGTGTAAAGAGGCTCAACGCGGCTTCATGTTAGAAAACTTTGACCTATCGCCACCAAAATCCATCCATCCAATCCCATCTCTAATTATGCCCACATCAAACTCATGATCGGGTACATATTTTGGATTTAATTAAGTGTAGCCCTCATTAAGCTACAAGCTAGGTATAACGTGCACGGAAATAAAGACAATATATGTTCGTAAAACCTCAGATATTGGTGCGATTATTTTGATATTTACAGCGATTGGTGTGGGCATAATTAGAGATGTGCACGTGGATTTTGCTGGCGATTGGTCGTAGTTTTTAAAGCCGTCTAAGGGGAGGGAAATTATGCCCACAAAATCAGAAATACAGTGGCAATTTTTTGATATTTTCAGATGTTGACGTGGACATAATGTGCATGTTAATTTTTATAGCGATTGGTTCTAATTATCTGACATTAAGCGGTATGTTAAGATTTTTTTAATTACATGTTTTAGACTGTCCCCTGGCAGTTTAATTTAACCATGTTGAGAAATCAAGCAGGTGTTTGTCCACAGACAATAACACCTGCCTTGTTTACAATATTGGTCTATCTTCTAGCTTGTGTAAAATGCACTTTTTGTCCACTTGAATCTTGATCTGGTTTAAACGTTTTTTTTTTACATTATAATTCTAACAGCTTTTGAGTTTGATGCACTGGTTTTACATATGTGAATTTGCCCATACCTGATATGGATGTATTCAACCAAACTATTTTGTAATATTGGAAAACAAAAAGAATAATAACTTCCTATTTGTGTAATTTAATTTTTCTGTTTGGCTGTTTCAGACAATGTCGACTAATGGCTTATCGGACATACACCCTGTATCTGCATCAAGGACAGACCCTTAGGAGACACGTGAGAAGACCCTTACCTTCATGTTGTGTAGAACTCATCCACCAACGATTTCCAGATCCCGATAGGAAATGCGTAGGATTTAAAGAATATCATGTAGAGATCTGGAGGTGATATGGAATGGACCAGTGCAGTTCGGATGTGGGAAATCTTGGATGTAACATGTCATAACATGTTTGCTTGATTGAGTTTGCCAATTTAAAATTTTGTATTGATTGCCACATTTCAATATTGACCCCAGTAGGACAATAAATCTTGTCATCTGGTCATTGTTGTTGTCAATATTATTAATGTACGGTAAAAGAAAATGACCCCTCGCCCCCTTTGGGTTTTTTTAAACAAGCGCAAGTTACATGCTACGTTGTCATACATTAAGTCTAATATGCACTTAATAGATGACAATTACAGACAACTCACTTTTGACATTGATGATTCTGGTTTATTTATACCAAAACATTTACCATCTAATTTGTGACAACGGCTTTATCAAGTTATAATGCATCAATTCTGAGCAAACATTCTGCAAATATTACCTTCTATCCTGTATAAAAACACGTTCCTGTCATATATGAAATGAAACCACCCAGTCATTAATTATATTCTTATTTGAAACGTATCCACATGTTTTTTGATAAAGTCTTCTTTTGGAGGGGCTGGGACCTTTGCAATATTTTTGGCTGCTGGCCTTTCTACCTGTGGAAGTTGCTTGCCCTCTGATTTCGTTTTCATGACAGTTGTTACCATTTCAAGGACGTGAGAGTTTAAGGCAGCCTTGTAAACGGGCCTCACACGCCATACGGCTAAATGTTTCTTCCATTCGGGCTTGAAGGGCAATTCACCCTCGCTCATGGAGTTCCCGTGGGACTTCTTAACTTTGGCTTGCTGTCTGCCAACATTTGCATTGTGCTTGTAAAACAGCTAGCTGTGTCCTTGCCAACATGCAGGTATAGTCAAATTCTTGTCTCTAGGGGCAGTACACCAGCAGGGCTGAGTGGTAGGCTTCCAAATTCCCTGTGTGGCAAAATGAACTGATTAGTCTAATATTTAGTAGCAGTCTCGGATCAAACACCATTTCTTTGACAGCCTGCAACGTTGCAGCCTTGAGCCACTTTTTCTTCTTTTGCTGGGCTGGCGTGTATGGCTCGTGTAGGCAAGCACTGATATGTTTGTAGCCAGACCACCTATGCTTGCCTGCAATGTGAAAGCAAATGCTTGTGAAAAGTTCCACCAATATGTCAGGATTGCGTCACAGTTCCTACTGCTAAACCACACGTGGTTTTCAATACTTCGCACCCACTGCGCCAGATCAGCATGTCGCTTCTTCTTTGATGTATCCATCAGTTTCTTTCTGAAGCTATTAGCAATACGATAACACATTAAATTGCTGATTTATTCCTTGGGACTGATAAACGTTTTTCACCACAGATCGAAGTCCGACATGCCTGTCTGTAACAACTGTGGACACTTTCATTTTATCCATTAACACTCTTTCTAATGTTTTACAAAATCCTAGTTTTTCCATAGCTTGTGATGTACAACTTTGTGTCACTTGAACAAGCTCAAAGTCAATAATTTTGTTGTCCGTCTGGTTCATGAAAGAATATGTGCAGTATTTTGCACTGAAACCAGGGCTGTCGCATCTGCCATCTCCACATAGAGTGAGGGGTTGATCAATTTGTTTCAGCTCATTTTGAAGTGACACCTTATGATCCATCCATTTCTTGTTGACAACAGGTAATATCAGTTGTTGTACCTCGTAGAAGGTGCTTTCACATATCATTGCCAAGTTCAGAATTTTTTAGAAGTTCTCTAAGCGTGAATAACTCATTCAGGAAAAGAGAGTGGCAGCACATATAATAATGTTTCCAGATGTCACCTTTGATCTACCCTCACCAACAAAAGGCTGGGCTGACCAAGTCTTCTCAGCATGATCACAGAGATAATCAATATGATAGACAGCATTACTGCCAAACACAACTTTCCGAAAGTTGCTAACGGGGCTCTTGCATGCAGCACAGGCGGTAAGATGTACTAACTCCTCCAAGCAATGTTCAAAAGCAACATACTTTTTACAATGAATGTCTCTATCAGAAGAACCTGGTTCTGAATCTGACTCCGTACCAAGGGTATCAGAGTCTTGGTTTTCAGGTTCAGATGGTGCCCAAGAAGATTCTGGGACCGGTGCTACAACTGTCACACCCAAGCTGTCATTTGAAGTGTCCATACTTTCTGGCTTCTTGACACTGTTGACCTTGGTTGTTGAGCATTCCTGATATTTCTTAGGGGTTGATGAGCACATTGTCATGAGATCATTATGTGTTGACAAAGAAGGGAAATCTGATGCCTCTGCAGAGGAACAGCTTGTGACTGGTTCAATTTCAAGAGGAATTATGGCTGACATAGCTGATGGCTTTTTGTTGAGGCGAGTTGAGTTCTTGGAGCAATATGTGTGGTCATGTTCTAAAGCAATATCATTACCAGGCAGGGACATATGCACACATGCAGTTGGATGGACAACAATAATTTCATCTGTCACAGGAAACACTTGCACTGGGTCAGTTTGCACCGCCACATGACACACCTGTAGCAGATAAAGAATAAACTGGTCATGTTTGTAAATGAGAATTAGTTATCAAACATTTTTACCTAGTCAAATAAAATAAAAATAAATAAAACTGCTATTAAAAAAAAGATTGTTGTGCTTTGTGCTGTGTGTAACAGCACAAATAATTGAATCGAGTGGTATATTTCAATGTATAATTTAAAGTTAGATTGCTAGTAGGTATGGTTTGAAAAATGTTTGTTGAAAATTAACATAAAAAACTACTACTAGTAAACCAAAAAAAGACGGTGGTGAAGTGAAATGTAAAGCATACTAATGTCTGAATAAGCCAAAAAACAAGGATATAAGAACTACTTTTGTGTGCCTTAACCTGCCAATCCACAACATTCTGTATATCGTCACTGTCCTGTGAAAAAACATTGTCTTTTTCTTTCTTTTTTCTTTTTTACATTTAGAGGATGCAAGTGAATGCAGAGAGAAAGCGAGAGAGGGAGGGAGAGAGAGAGAGAGAGATTTGGGCGGGTGAAGCTTCATGAACCTTTGAGACTTTCTTTCAAAGTGTATCGAAAAGGAGTATATGCTTTGATGCTTCAATGAAAGCAACATATGGGACATCTAGTGGACAAAAGAAAAAAACAACCTATATTGAAGTGTGAAACAAGCACTCACTCTTATCTTTCATCAATAAAAGTCAAAATAAATATGATACAGAGCAATGTATTATTTGCACATTTTTTTCCCCCTTTCATCTCTTTTTTTTAAAGAAGGGAATAAATAATTCAATTAAAAAAAAATGAAATGAGTTCTGGTTCAGGATTCCCATTTTGTCCATCACTACGTATCAATTTATGAAAGCCAACTAAGATCACAGTATGATGTACAGTACAACTTACATTTTCTTGGTATACAGGACAGGTAGCCATAGTGACTTCATCTGGTGCACTGGGACTCTTGGCTTGGGGTGCCTCAAACAAATGTGTACGGTCGCAGCATGTTGCGACGTGTTTGCCGTCTCGTAGAGACAAACGGGCATCGCAAACATTTAGCTTAGTGGTTAGCATCGCAGAGTCTCAACAACTTTGTCGCTAAGAAAGACGAGCTACTTAATTATATTCTCATCAATGGCAAATCTGAGCCTCTACAATGTTGTAAAATAATTAATGTCATTAATATAAAAGCAAACATAATAAAATAGCCGATTCACAACCAGCAAAATAACGCTAGCTGGAGTGTTACCAGTCTAAGAAAAATAACCACAGACTTCATGGTAGCATTATTTTCATACCTTTTTTTTTTTATTTCGTGACTCCAACCGATGTCCACGGTCACTCGCTGGCTTTTGGGGCCGGTCGCTAAATATTGATGGGACTGCCTCCAATTTAAGCTTCTTTTTAGGGTATCCCAGTAGCGCTGCTTGTAAGCTCTCCTCACAGAGTGTCCTGTACCCAAGTTATGAAGCCACTGTTACGCTAAGATTAACAGGTTTAGGCACACAAAAGTATTGCTTATCTCTGTTTTTCCGTTTGTTATTCAGACAAGCATATGCCTTGCATTGGGCCATGTCGTACCTGCTAGAGGTAGCCAATAAGAGCCGGTTTTGTCTATCAACGATGTCACGCCACTGCCCCCTAAAGGCAAAAATGGCTGCATGCATGAACTTCAATGACGTCTCGAAATTATATGGGCCGTGATCTATTACAAGCTTGTTTTAATATAACCAGTTGTAACCAAAACACGTTTGGATCCAATTTTTCTTCACAAACCACAAACATTTTTCCTTCTGAACACCAAAGGTACACTTTAAACATGGAGAGTGAATTACAAGTAGCCTTGGTCCAGCCTTGGCCAAACTTACAAACTTACCGTCCAGCACGACCCTGAAGTTGGCTCCACGATCGTACTCCCATCAAATCATCTTTTCATCGTCTAATTATGCTTCATTCACACCAAAACCGAAAAGGCGATCTGGAACGTTTCCTTTGCTAGCCTTTTACCGCGTAGAGTTTTTTGGAACGATTGCCGCTCATTCATGCATTCGCGCACACCGGAGAGGAGGAGGCGTGTCCCTTGGTGAACGACTGTAGAAAACTTTACGAGTCAGCAAAAAGAGTGTACCGCCAAATACTTCCACTTCTTTCCAGGGCACTATTTTCTCCAGCAGAGGTTTTTGAGGTACGTGATAGCACTTTTGCTTTTTTAGTGGCAGTCCGGCAGTTGCACTAAATAACTTCGGCATGGATTATAAACACTGCTGCTACCTCGGTACAGTACAACAGCAAGTAAATACACTTACCGGCACTTGTATGCTACTTCCTTGCTCACCATTCGGTCCCGGCTGGCCGTGTTGTTGCGCTCGGGGTGACAACAGACAGGACAATGTGTGTGACGTAGCCGGTACTCAAAGCCGATTGGCTACCGTGAGGCGAAATGCGGAAAAAGTTAAAATTTTTCAACTTTGGCGAACATGCGAGTGTGCGGATTTTCGTTACGAATGTGCGGATTTTGCTACGCCGCATCGCGTCCCAGCGCTCCAAGCGCAACCCAGCGCTCCAAGTGATGTATGTTGCTGCCGCTGACGCGGTTGCTTATTGCGTCCCGTGTGTTGAGACCTGCGAGGCGACGAAGTACATATTTTGCTGTCGTTTGTTGCCTCCTGCATTTTGTCGTCGCCCCCCCGACCAACCAATCCCCGGATCGGGCTTGATCCGATCCGACCACGGAAAAATGCTAATTAATCAGTTGCACCACTAATAAATATGGCATGGTCAGACTTTTTGTATAAAATATTAAAATAACTTTATTTAATGTTTAGTCATAACCCAATCTACAATGCTGACATTGAAAATAATGGAGTTGAACAAAAAGAATGATAATATTGTCATTCATTCTTGAACAAAAGTTGTTGATTTAAAAAAAACAAGATTTTAACTGGGCACATCCAGAACATGAATCTTGTTGTTCTTCAGACATTCCTTGGTTGTATCGCTGGAATGCTTTGGATTATTGTCATGTTGCATGATCTATCTTCTGCCAGGCTGTAACTTCACAAAGGACAGCTTCAGGTTATGATCCAGGATTTCACAATATTCCTCTGAAATCATGATTCCCTGGACTATGTGAAGTTGTCCAGGTCCTGAGGATGAAAAGCCAGCCCAGAACTTAACATTCTCACCACCCTGCTTCACTGGAGGGAGAAGGTTCTTTTGCTGGTATGCAGTGTTGACTTTTCACCAAACATGACTGTTTTAGTTGTGACCAAACAGTTTTGGACTTATCTGTCCACAAAAGGGACTTTGTCCATGTACTCTCTTGCAAAGTTGAGATGGGCAGCTTTGATATTTTTTTGTGAAAAGAGGCTTCTACCTAGCAAGCCTTCCATGAAAGCTTTGTTGATTGACTTTTCTTCTGATTGTTGAAGCATGCACGTTTCCCAGATGCAACAAAAGAGGTCTGCAAATCCCTCTATGTGATGCACAGGTTGGCTTTCACCTGAATTATCATTTGTCTTGTGGGTCTTGCTGATATTTTAGAAAGTCATCCACTTCTAGGCTGGATTGTAGTAATTTTCAGTGCTCTCTAGTTACAGATGATCTGCTTCACATTGGAATGAAGTTCAATTTTTTTTGATTACTTTATAGCTTTCCCCAGACAGATGTGTTGTTACTACCCACTTCCTGAGGTCCCCTGAGATTTATCTTCCTCTCAGCATGACTGGCCTGTATGGGTTCACCTGGGTAAGACTAAAGTGATGTGGTTTTGTCTCTGTTTTAGTCTGTGATGCACAATTTATTCACTAAACCTCTCTCATTTCATTGGTCCATTTCTGTGGTTAGTTTAGCTACCAACTTGTCCTACCTGATCCTACTTGAATGCTTTTTTTAAGCAATGCAGCTCAGGGTTCACTTACTTTTGTACCTACACGAATTGACCAAAAACGCTTTTTAATTAAGTTTTGACTACACAATTAATTTTTAGCATTGAAATGCTAAACCTACACCTGTTATTTCATATAAAATGTAAAAGTTCAGATTGAACAACAAAATCAAGAGGTTCACAAACGTTTTAGCAGCACTGTATTATATATATATATATATATAAATGTAGGGATAAGGGATACACCGAAATTAAATTTGTTGGCCTAAACCGGAAATGAGAAATGTTTGGCCGAAAACCGAAACGCCGCAAAAAAATTATGCAATTTTTAAATTCATTATAATGAATTAAAATTATATTATTATTATAAAATATTTAGGCCTATTTTAGCATGGAAATTGTAACAAACCACAATATAAATTTAAATGCGTCCACACCACAGACATCAGAGACATGTTGGCGAATGCGGGGTGAGCAACTGAGGATTTTCTGGCGGTGCAATTGGACTTTATAGTCAGTGTACAATAGTTCGCACTGGCGAGCACGGAGACGTGCGATGTGGTGCGGATGACACATTTGTAGGCTATTTGGAGCGGGACACGGTGCGGCGCACTTAAAATCGACACATTCACATATTCACCAACATTTAAAAATAAATACATTTCTTTGCACCAGCCAATAGGCTTTGGGAACGGACTGTAAAGTCACACACGGCGTCGTGTACTGTAGTCACCCGGAGATAGTGGTAAGTGTTTACTTGTTTAAAACTGTTAATAGCAATAGTGCCAACATTAGCTAACATATTCAGCACAGCCAACAGAATGCAAGTGAAAAAGTGGACGCGCTTGAGGGGCTTTCGTCAAAGAAAAAAGGAATGCGCTGCAGGAGAAAGAGTGGCTCACCTGTAGTACAGTACTCGGCAGCGCTCTCTTTTTTGACATAGTTTACCAAGAGACTTTCTCCTCCTCCGTTGTGCACAATAAAGCTGCCGGTACTCACAAACGCCAGCGAGCAGCAAGGCGGACACTCACTCCCGTGTTTGGTGTTTCGTTCAAACAGACACTTGTTTGCAGCGGGTGTTTTTTTGACTTGCGTCACCACAATATCCTCTTTCGGCCATACTCTTTCGGCTTGAATTTTATTTCGGGCCAAATGCCGAAAATGCATATTTTTGCCATTTTCGGCCGAAAATTTTTGGTGGCCAAATATTCGGTGCATCACTAATTCTGATTCTTCTTCTACGCTTTCCGTTAACTCCCTGTGGCTGTGCTACAGTGCCACTCCAGACTTGCCATATACATTACAGCCGTTAAATGTCCTCAGTGTCTTCTTTTGGACACACGCATGCTTGAAACCTTTCTGTGTGTACGACATTATTTTAAGCAACAAAGCCGGCTTTGCTTCCAAGCACAGAAGCACTTCCTCCACGCACACACGCACACACAGGATATTAATAGGGTGGAAGGTTGGAGACCTGACACTTATGTTGTCAGTTTTAGAGTGAAAAGATCAAATGATTATGACAAATTTCAAATTTTGGATGCATGTTTTTTTTCCCCCAGCTTCTTCATACAGATTTCAACATTGAAATGCATTGACTTTTCACTACTTTCTTTCTGTTCTTCCTTTGCAAGTGCCCTGACTCTGGCTCTTCCTCTCTTACTGGTGCTGAATCAGAGAGTAGACTTCTTCCACAAGATGGCAGCTTTGAATCATCACCCTCCAGCAAAGAGGTATGCTCAGCATGGTATTTTCTGCAGGTGATTCTCTGTACCATGCCATATCTTGAATATACTATTAAGTACTAAATATTCTCTCTTATTCATAATAATAGTCCAGGAGAAGTCTTGCATCCTTTCCAACATATGTTGATGGTGAGTACTGTATTGTCATCTAATGCAGCATGAATGGAAATGAGTAGAATAGGATTTACCTCATCCATACCATATGATTATTTATTATTAACTAACAAAGTTGCCAACAGCTCAGCTTTATCTCACTGCCGAGTTACACTATAACTAAATTGATGAATGTTGAATAGCCAATTGCTGTAATTTAAGTTGACCTTGTCAAATTGAAATGTCAGTAAAGTCATCTTATTTATATAGCCGCAGTTGTCACAAAAGGTGGACAGTGTAACACATTCTCAATGATAACATGATATGACTGAATAGCATACCAAAGCCTAATAAACCTAATTTAATGGGATTTTTAATAGTATTAACTGGTAACCATAATGCCTTCTCGTCTAATTGGTAGCTTGCTAAAATGCTTATTTTGGTCAAATTGGGTTAAAAAAAAAAAAAAGCAAATGGTCACAAAAGTGACAAATATTATCTGAGATGTAATGTATGAAAATGTCAAATTGGTTATTCCTTGGGTTGTGTGCTAACAAAGTACAGTAATAAGAATCTGTTACAGATAAAAACATACTTTGTTGCCCTTCACAGTCAACTTTAACCTACTGTAGCCAGTTTATCACTTAAAATGTTGGAAAGACATACTCTAGTTTACTCTTTATGAGTAGGATCTGAACAGTTCTATTCAAATGTTAGCTCTTTTCAATTGTGGACAAGATAACCCATTGTGTTATGCAAAACAGTATCTAAATTCAAGCTATAGCTACCGTATATCCATCTGACTAGGAGTGGACAGATGAGAATTTCAGGAATTTTCCGAACACACGCACACACACGCACACACACTACACAACATACACACGGTGGCTGACTGGTTAGCACGTCCGCCTCCCAGTGCAGAGGACGTGAGATCGAGTCCGGGCTTCGGCCTTCCTGGGTGGAGTTTGAGTGTTCTCCCTGTGCTTGCGTGGGTTTTCTCCGGGTACTCCGGTTTCCTCCTGCATTCCAAAAACATCCATGGCAGGTTAATTGAACACTCCAAATTGTCCATAGGTGTGATTGTGAGTGTGGATGGTTGTTCGTCTCTGTGTGCCCTGCGATTGGCTGGCAACCAGTTCAGGGTACCCTGCCTACTGCCTGAAGCCAGCTGGGATAGGCTCCAGCCTCCGCGAGCCTTGTGAGGACAAGCTGTTAAGAAAATGGATGGATGGTTATATATATATATATACGTATATATATAATATATATATATATATATACATATATATATATATATATATATATATATATATATATATATATATATATATATATATATATATATATACATATACATGTACATCTCTCCAATCAACGATTCAATACGCATCTCGACACATGTGGTACAATCTGATACAAGGATGGTTTGATTTTTAAAATGGAACGATTCGGTTCGGTTCGATTCAGTAGGATTACGATTCAATTCGGTGCAACGATTATTTGATTACTTGACAACTAGTCAACTGCCAAATTCATTTATAATTATTTTGATACTCCATTAATCGTTTGAATATCTTGCTTAATTTAAAATGATCTAAATTTCATAATTTGAACATTTGCAAACACTGCTTTTATTTTGGAAAACAGCGATCAATATTTTTGCATATGTAATGCTCTGACATGTTACAGACCAAATTAGTGAGCATCAGTCTTTTAAAATGCTATTTTAACATGCATCTGCCTAATAAAATGCAAGTAAGTAAGTAATGATAGGCGAGTACCAGGTACCTGCTCCAATACCAGCCTTATTTTATGGTTCTTTAATGTTTAGGCAATGTTGTTTTTTGAACATTTATTTGAGTATGATTTGATCCTAGTTTATTTTAGGAATAAATCCTCTACCTATTTTTTAAGAACACTCCACTATGATATTGTATTATGATGCTGGTCCAAATGGTGGTACAGTGACATTTTTATTTATTTATTTTTGTGTCTGTATACAGGCAGTTACCACTATATTTTTCTCATGCAATTTTATTATAATACAGTGGAACCTCGGAGTTTGAACGTCTCGGAACATGTACAAATCGGACTTCAATCAAAAAATCTAAATATAGTAGTCTAACAATATTCCCAATGTAAAATACACCATTAACCCAACGTAGCATTTTTCATCCACTGATGCCAACACACCAAAACAAAAAAGGTGAGGTATTTTTTTATTGTGTAAATACTGTACGGGTGTACATGCAAAAAAAACATACATTGAAATTAAAATCTGAATTTTCTGTTTTGATTTTCTATGAGAAAAAATGTTTCGGAGGTTGAATAATTCGGACTTTGAACACTTCACAGGAACGAATCATGTTCAAACTCCGAGGTACCACTGTACTTATAATACCAATAAATTTTGTCATGATTACTGCATTACAACTGCAGTTGAAACTGTAATACTATTAATAAGACAGACAATGACAATTATGTTACATAAATCAGTGCTGAGTTTATATGGTAAACTATGTCTATTCAAGTAAGCTTGTCTTTCATACCGATAAGTGCTTGCAAGGCAAGTCCGTCTTGACATGATAGCGTACATGTTGCGACCACGCAGCGACATAAACGTGCACATTTGTGCTATTCACATAAGCTTGTAAATGTTTATAAGCAATTAGGATAAAATATCCAATTAGAGCAGGCTAAAGATTCCTCGCTCCGGCGATTGACCAATATTGGAGCCGTTTAGAGCAAAACTAGCATTTGAGTTGCCAGTCACGGCAAAATAACCGCTGCCTAAACAAATGGCATGGGGGAACTTAAGCAATATACTTGCGGCTAGGTAGCATGAGTTGCACATACCTGGCTTCTCCCGTTTTCAGCAAGTGGTGAGATCGAGTTTTGTTAGCGGGGTCCAACGTGTCCGCTTTGGTGATCGCTCTTATTGTGCCCCTTTCTTGTCATACGTGCTTCCTTGTGTTAATGACTCCTCCAAGGTAACATGGTACACTGTTTGTTTTTTGTTTGTTTTTAGCAGGAGTTTGTTTGCTGTTGGTGAGTTCCTCCTGTATGGAGTTTGTGAGGACACAACTAGCAGAGCTAAAGTTACGGAAGCCCATGGGGTTCCCACAACAAAACACTCGAATTGATCAAAAAAATCGATTAATCGCCCAGCCCTAGGTGCACCCCATTAACAAGTCCCCATGGGCACTGCACGTTTGTTGTTTAAGATCCCATCATTAAACCTACATTGCTTTCACGCATTTAATTTATTAATACCACCTTGAAAATTCTTGAAAAAGTATTGAATTTTAATATCTAGGTGAGGTCTTAAATTTCATGCTGTTTGTACCTTCTCCGTGGCGAAGCAGCAAGCCATATTAGGAGAAGTTGGCAGAACTGTCTGTCCCCTAGAGTGCAGGGTGGCATTGCGGACGGGACATGTCAAGAGTCGAGTCCTCCACACACTACGCGGCCAATTTGAATGTAAGAGGGGAAAGAGGATGTTTTATTCGCTATTCACTGTTTGCAACTTACTCACTGAAGAAAAGGAAAAAGTTTGAACTGTCAGCGTGCTGCAGCGTCCTGCTACGGAGGAGCTAGTTGCTAACCCGCTACATGCTAACGTGAGTCAGAGTTCCACCTTCTTTACATATTACGCACTGATGTACCATTTAAACAACATATTAACAATAAAAATGTCAAAACTAGCGACTGGGATAAAAGTTTGTTTTGCGGTTGATGTAATGCGGCAGGAATGGTGCATTTGTATGAATGGAGCATGCGGGACAAGTGTGGCCGTGCCATTCTGCATAAACATAAGCGCATTGCTCTCGCTTCCCTGCTTGGTAGTTATCAAACACTGAAATATTATATTGTGTTTGTATAATTTGTGTAATTTATAATGCTTAAATATTTATTTGTATTTGACTTGTTTTAGTACAGTGCATTTGATACGCGCATTCACTCCGAACCGCCCTTCGCAGGGGAGAAAAGCCCGGCCCGACTTCTATGCAATGTTGGGAGGTGCATGGCTCCCGTCGATAAAATAAAAAATAATGTGACTTTTGATATTATTAGAGTATGTCCATCCATTTTCCTAATCGCTTTTCCTCACAAGTGTCGCGGGGGGCGCTGGAGCCTATCCCAGCTGACTTCGGGCAGTAGGCGGGGTACACCCTGAACTGGTTGCCAGCCAATCGCAGGGCACACAGAGACGAACAACCATACTCACAATCACACCTATGGACAATTTGGAGCGTTCAATTAACCTGCCATACATGTCTTTGGAATGTGGGAGGAAACCGGAGTACCTGGAGAAAACCCACACAAGCACGGGGAGAACATGCAAACTCCACCCAGGAAGGCCGAAGACCGGACTCGATCTCACGTCCTCTGCACTGGGAGGCAGACATGCTAACCAGTCAGCCACCGTGCCGCCCCTATTAGGGTATGTGTTGCTCATATTAAATGTCAACAAATGTGCACAATGCCTGCGCTATATGAGCTCAAGCAGCAGCGCCTCAGTGGGGTATTTTTTATTTTTTTTGGGTTCACCTGTCCCATGAGATATCCAGGAGAGAAATAAATATATTAAATAAATAGATAAATACTTCTTTTTTTTTTTAAGGAGCTAGAACGTGCTGGTCAGTGTGTGATTAACGTTTCGCTCCCTCTCGCTATTGGTCAATGCTGCGGAACCAAAAGGACGACGACGTAGGTATGTCACATTGTGCGATAAGACGAGCAAAAATTCTGACATGCTAGACTTTCGTCGTGATGGTCGTGAATCATCCCAGACAATAGGCGACCAATTGTTGAACGTGTCACACTACACGGGAAACGCTACGTCAAGACAACTCAAAATCGTTCACGACATGCCCCGTTTGTCCGCAACATTCCGGTCGGGCCAAAATCTGCCTTTTTTCTTGTAGTCTGACCAAGGCATAACGCATCATAACGCATCATAACGTGCTGGTCAGTGTGCGATTGTCGTTTCGCCCCCTCTCGCTATTAGTCAATACTGCGGAACCAAAAGGACGACGACTTAGGTATGTCACAATGTGCAACAAGACGAGCAAAAATTCTGACATGCTAGACTTTCGTCGTGATGATCGTGAATCGTCCCAGACAACAGGCAACCAATTGTTGAACGTGTCACACTACACGGGAAACGCTACGCCAAGACAACTCAAAATCGTTCACGACATGCCCCGTTTGTCCACAAGACGTCAGTCGGGCCAAAATCTGGCTTTTTTCTTGTAGTCTGACCAAGGCTAATACATCGTCATCATCATCGTAGCGTAATTAGGTCATAATTACGACGCGTGTGTGTGCGCACGCTTTGCAACTTTGTGAGAGATGAAGGTAAGGTTATTTGGGTGTGAATCTGTAAATGTTGCCTTCATAAGCGTTATCTATGCATTTAAATAGGTGTCAATTACACATGGATTTTCGTTATTCGCGATCCTGGCCGGTCTCTACCCCTGCAAATAGTTGCGGTCCACTTTTACTGTCCAAGTTACATTATTTTAATAGTATGGTGATTGGATTACGTTAATAACTACATTTTTTTAACAAGTAATGAGAAACTGTATCAGAAGAATACAATGTAAAAGTAAGCCTCCCAGCCCTGCTTATATAGCATAACATGACCATGTATAGATAGATATTTTATTATACGTTGATACTGTCTTTTAAGTCTGCTTGATTTTAATCTCTTAAAATGCATCAAATTTATGTGTTTAGGTATGTATTAAGTATTTTAAATTTTTTGCATTCTCAATTACCCTCCTAGAGCGGTAGTATACTTGTCACATTTTTCATCCCTGATTAATGCCTAAATATTACTATTTAAAAATAATCAGTGTGCGCTCTACTGCCCTGCAACATTTGTTATTTGACCGCAGTCAATTTAAACATAAAAAAATGTCAGTCAAATGAAATTTTCTAAAAGAGCCAAACAAAAAATAGATAATACAATTACAAACAATACAAGCACTCTAGCACCTCCAGAGCACACAGGTGTACCTTACACTACTGTGCTCAGGTCTTATAAGAACATATAAAATTTCATTTTCAGAGTCCATGAGTCTCATTAAAAATGTATATACAGAGTTCCGTATAACAGCTTTCAATGTGGGTACATTGTTCTGCACAAACAGCTAGCTGGCACTTGTCCACCGAGAGACCTTCAACAGGAGCCTAAGAGAATCATTGTATGCAACTTGCAGCTTTCTGAATTTAAAGTGTGTATACCGGCACCACAGGGGGCAGTATAGAGCGGTGTGCAATAGGCATTAAACAAAGCTATTTTCACTTACTCTGTGCACATTCCAAATTTTCGTATGAGCATATTAGCCTGTGCATTCAATTTACAACACTGTCTTTGAATGTCATTATCAGAGAGATCACTCTTGATGATGTGACCAAGAGTTTACTTTATCCACCACAGAAAGTACTCCACCAGACAGATCAAACACAGGTAGTTTTTTCTTATTTTGCTCTTTAGGCCTCACAACTACTACTACTCTCTTTTTTTAATTGAACTTGACATCAAATTGGTCACCATATTCAGAACACATCTTAAGTAACTACTGAAGGCCTACAGAATAAGGTGACATGATGACTAGATCATCTGCATAAAAAGCCTTTCCCCCACCATACAGCTGATCTCACACTGTTTTAACCTTTGAGACAGATCGTCCATATACAGGTTAAAAAGCATGGGTGACAACATCCCAGCCTGTCTCACCCCATTTGTCACATGGAAAGAATCCGATATTACAGTTGCCCATTTAATCTGCACTGTTTGACGCGAGTACCAGAACTGTAAAACATGGATAAGGTAAGGAGGAACCCCCTCGTTGTAGCAATTTTGCAAAAAGCTTACCATGATTAATACGATCAAATGCCTTTGAGGCATTTAAGAAGCACAGGAACATAGTATATATAAATTGCTACAGTATATACAGTATATCAGTGACGTGCAGTGAGCTCTAGGTTTGGGTAGGCAGGCAGTCGCATATTGAGACGCACAACCAATTACAAATGTGTGTCACCAGGCGAGTGTACAAAGTATCCTAGGGTGACCATATTTTCATTTCCAAAAACAAGAGGACACTCAGCCCAACCTTGAGATATTTGATACTCAGATACAAGATGCCATACAGTCAAACTATTTTAACATATGCCTCCTCTTTATGGGTAGAAAATAAAACAAAAAAACATTAATCTATTTTGAAGTCTTACATTTTTTTTGCTCAGCATTATTTATTTATTTTTTACTTCGAGCGGCGTTTGTACCCATCGCCTCCAGTGCGGCAGCTTAACATTTGCCACTCAGCTAAAGTTCTGAGCCACCGTCACAGACAGTGCGCGGTCTCCCAGCCACAGTAAACATTGCAATGCACTCCCACTCCAATTTGCCGCACAACGAAAAACGGACAATTTCAAACCCACCTGGACGCCCGGAAAGAATGTAATAAAGTGAATATCTCCCTGTAAAACAGCCTAATTCCTCACAAAATCAAGCTAGAAATAGCAATGCCAAACACCATGTAAAGTGAAAAAGCCAGTTAATCGAAACACATCCACAAAGCCAATATTTCCTTTTGCATCATTCTTTGTGAAAAGTACGAATAATTATTTGTCCCTTACTTTGCTGAAGATCCTGTAGCTAAGGTGTTGGTCTCCCATCCTTCAAAAGATGGCGTTTGCCCACAAAAGAAAGGCGTGAAAAATAGTTTTATATTACACAGAGTGGTGTCATTTTACCGCTATGCTGTGCAGTGAGTGTGTTTTGAATTCACGAATGCACTGTGCAACCGTACGTTCGCATAGGAATCATACAGCGACGTAAAAAGGCTGCTTAGAAATCTGCCTATTTGCGTAAAGGACTTTTTTTTACTGGTAAACTGACCACGCATGCTCGAACACAGATCGCTACGCGGACAGAGCTGGGAAAAGCAAAGTAGTGGTGTGCCTTTAGAAGGATATTTTTTGCATCATTTTTGCCTGCAGGCAAGACGAGGTAATGAGTCATTTTTAATTGAGGTATGAAAATCACCAAATGTTGTCACTTTTAAACCTATACGTAGTCACTGGTGTGTGTGTGTGTGTATATATGTATATACATATATACAGTATATATATATATATATATATATATATATATATATATATTAGAGGTGTAAATCTCTCCAATCAAGACGATTCGATATGCATCTCGATACGTGGGGTGCGATCCGATACAAGGACGGCTTGATTTTAAAATGAAATGACTAAATCTAAATCTCGTAATTTGCTCATTTGCAACCATTTACTATTATTTTGGAAAACAGTGAGCAACATTTTTGCATATGTAATGTTCCGACATGTTACAGACCTAATTAGTAACTATCAGTCTTTTAGAATGCTGTTTTAACATGCATCTGCCTAATAAAATACTACACTCCTAAATTGTAACTACTAATGAATATATTTTTCAACGTGCCATCTTACTAAATGTAGACTAATTAAGTTAAAACAGTTATATCGCAGTTACTGTCTATTAGGTTTACTCTTGTGAGACAGTGTCAGTTCCTGTATACTACCCATATATAAACCAGACGTAACACCAGGTCACCGTATCATGATCCTGAGAGTAGACTTGATGACAACATGGCCAAACACACACTGCAATATATACCTGCTACTCCCCGGAAAAAAAAGCCGGCAAGAAAGTGTAGGGTCAGCACACGAAGGGGCAATCGCAGTGAAACTAATCTGTGGTGCAAATCCTGCTGCATCCCCTTGCACGCAGGGGAAGTGTATACAATATACCACACAAAAAGAAAAACTGTGTAGTTGAAACATCCACACAATTGTAAATAGTACCACAGTTGCACACATTTGTAAATAGTTTGCCAAATTGTTTTGTCAAATTGTTACACTGTTGAATGTAAAAAAACTTATTTTGCTATGAAAAAACACTTTTTCATTGTTGGTGGTAGTGTTTTACAGAAGTAAAGCACTGTTTAGGTGTTTGTGACATCATTCATGGGGAAAAAAAAGTGTCAAATTCAGTAGAGTGCATGAAATAATATCGTTTCACAAAAAGCTTAATTTCTCCGTATTTTGGTCCAAAACAGAACATTTGGGTGAAACTAACCTATTTTCTATTGTTGATTACTGAAAAACTGAATAAGGTAGAAACAAACTTTTTTTTTCCGATGAAAGATGAGAGTTCAATCTTTCATTTGGTAGTATCTGTGTTTCCATAGTCCAAACACAAAATTTTCTGTGGACCTTGAAAGATCAGTCAAAATGCTTAGCTCAGCGGGCACCCACACTCTTTTCTGAAAATGCTTGGCAGTCAAAGAGTTAAAGGGACTGAAACATGAAAAATCTACTTTTTGGAGCTTTTAGCCATGTTAAAATGCTAATTCCTCACCAAAAACATGACCAAATTGTGTTTTCCTCCATTCGCGCCTGTATGAGAAATTCTAGGTTATTCTGTGCGTCAATATTGCTCTCCAAGCACCAGCCCCTCCCAACCTGAGAAAACGAGATGTTGGCATGGTTTGACGTCATTGCGTGCGGCCCCACCCCCCCATGGGATAATGACAAAAGTAGCCTTTATCAATAAACATTCTGTCCAAATGAATTCAAAGCAATCAATTATTCTTCACATTTGCAATGCCAAAGTGCAATGAAATGACAATTGTCTGTCTTAAAATCTATTGGCTGACACTGTTGTAAACTACAAGTAAAATATTTGCGCTGATGAATTTAGATGAATGGATGGTGTCTTGGCTGGTGTGCTCGCCCCATAAGCAACAGGGCGCGGGTTCGCGACCTGCTGTGGTGCTTTTTTTTCTTTTTCTTTCCTCTAACCTCTCTGCTCTACTCCTCTTCCACGATTTCTTGCGGCAACGACCCATTTAGTTTCAAATGCTTATTCAAGAATTGATGGCTTGCATGACCAAACACAGAGATTTAGCAGCCCGTGAAATTTAGAGTCCAGCGCTATTTGACGTCACATAACTGTGACAAGTCTCGTGTGACTTTTTTTTTCACCCACACAAAAACAAACAGGTCTCCCGGGCAAAGTTTTGCGTGCCTTAGAGTCAAGGAAATGTAGTTTCAACAGCTCACTTGTATTATCATTCAGGACACTTAATTCACATTTAATATATATATATTAGGGGGTCATAATTAGCGCGTCAATATTGCATTAATTGAAAGTTTCTTTTTTTAATGCCGTTTCGTATGCAGTAAAGTTACGTCATTTTACAATGTCCATCAGTATTGAACTTAACAAAATAAAAGCATCAACGCTGTGCAAAGGAGTCATTGTAACACAATTTAGCAGTAATAAATTAAATAACATATTTGTGGGGACTGGGGTCAAGTTTTTTTTATTATTTTATTTTTTATTATGCATGTCAAACTAGTAATGAGCACTTAAGTACAACTATAACTGAAAAAGCCATTTAGATTAAAGGTGAAACGTCTTCAACAACCACAAAGTTATTTCGCCTCTTTGCCCCATTTTGTCTCTAACTGTAACTTCTGCATGTCCTGTTAATCCTTTTGCCATAATGCAGTTGACTCTAAAGTACATTTAAACTACGAAAGTGTGAAACCACACCATACTTACTGTAGCCACGGTCATACAAATATAGCCTCAATTCTTTATTCATGCTGTCTTGTATGTTCAGTCCCAGGCCCATGTGACCCAGACAACCTGATTGATGGGATCATCCTTGTAGCCACCTACTTGGGCTCCACTCAGCTGCTTTCATTTAAGACGCCCACCAAAAACATCCGCATGATGCAGGCACAGGAGGCTGTCACCCGCATCAAGGTGAAACACATTCATTCTGCTCAGATATACTCCCAGTCACACTCTTGCATTAAGATCCTTCTTTGTAGTATGCACACAGTCCTTTCTTATTGTCCCACCACACATGGGCGAGCCAAGGGGGCAATGGGAATGAGCTCTGTATCTGATGGTTCTAATGATGTGGAACATGACCTCTCTAGCATGGAAGGAGACTCTGGTAGGGGTGTCAAAATTAATGTCCTTTAACACCACAAATTTTAATAAACGTGCGATTAAAGACCGTCCCTTACTTGGAAAACCTGTACTGGGGAAATTTTAGTAACAATGCAGCAGACACGTCCATGTCGAAATTTAACAGTAATAAATGCAATAAAAGCATCAACGTTGTGTAAAGGAGTCATTGTAACACAATTTAGCGGTAATAAATTAAATAACACATATATTTGTGATGACTGGGGTCAAGTTGAAGAAAAATATACTGATCGTATTACAAATGCAATGCAGTACAGTACATCTTTTTAATTTTAACTCAAACTTATGAATTTTATATTTTATTATAAAATTAATGTATAAATGACTAAAAGATGCAGCCATTTTTCTATTAGTTTTACATTTTTCCCCACTTTTATGTTAAGAGTATGAAACTTAGGGAATAAATATTTCATTGTACATTTAGAATAGATTTATCATTTGCGATTAACCGTGAGTTAACTGTTGAAGTCACGCGAATAATTATGATTAAAAAAATTAATTGCCTGACACCACTACTCTTTAGTCTAAGATTGTTTGTAAGATCAAACGCTTCCAGCTAGATAAGCTTAAATTCTACAACCAGTCTTCTTGAAAGCGATTGGAGTCTCTTCCACTTAACTCTCAACTATTATTAATATTATTAATATGTCCCGGGCTAAAAGCGTTTTATTTTTCTTTGCAGGCAGTTTTGTGAATCAATGACTTAAACCCCTATCCCACTGAACTGCGAACATGATTACGAATGTTGTATTAGCAAAATATGATGTTGTCATCCCAGTCATTTTGCGACATACCTGCAACGTGTTTGTGGTCTAAAAGCGAGATTTGAGACAACCCGTGAATTTACCTAAAATTTTAGTCAAATTGACTCACACAACAGATTATTATTTTCGTTTCCTTTTTATTAGAAGATGTAATTATTGGACATCGGCGTCCGCGACACGTTTGTGTACAAGCAACCCCTGTTCATTTTAACCCCTGTTCATTTTGGACTTATTTGCTGGTCTGATTATAAAAAATTGTATGGTGTTGTCAAATTGCCATCATTTAGATATCACTCCATCTTAGGTTTCTTCCTTCGAGAAAGAAAGGGGAAAAAAGACATTTGTATAAGTGACTGGAGTGGAGTGCGACTTCCTTCATGTGCACAACCGGTCCTCGGTGGCATTATGAAAAAAAATACGTGACTGATTGTCCTCAAAAAGTATGAGTACATGTGCAAACATATTTTAATCATAGTCTAAAAATATTAGAATGAAGCTCGCCGCATTTTGGATAATATTTAAGATAGAAGCGCTGCCGCACATTCATAGGCATAATAATAATAATAATAATATTGCTTAACGCTTTGAATGTTATCAAAAATATTGTAAGTTCCATTCTAATATTTCCAGACATGTAGGCCTACTCATTGTCAGGAGGTTAAAGTTTGGTGGAGGACCCAAACGCAGGGAAGCAGGGCAAGGAGGCAGAGGTAATGTTAAAAAAAATAATAATAATTTAATTATACAAAACAAAAGAGAACTCCAAATGGTCCATCAGTGCCGGTCAGGAGGGCGTCCCGGATGCCACACTGGAGCAGAAGACGGCTGTGGCAGCATCTGCGCCGCCCTGGCATGAGAAGCAGAAGGCGTCCACAGGGCGTGCGCCGCCGGACAAGAAGCAGAAGGCGGCCACAAGGGCGTCGGCGGACGAGGAGCAGAAGGCAGCCGCAGGGCGTGCGGCGCCGGACGAGGACCGGAAGGCGGCCACAGAGCTTGCGCCTCTGGATGAGGAGCAGGGGATGACCACAGGGCTTGCGCCGCCAGACGAGGAGCAGAGGACGGCGCTACCTGTCCACAATCATAGGCTTGAGACCGCCATGGCAGAGGCGAAGAGACTTAGCACGACAGCGGCCGAGGCAAGGAGGCTCGGGGCGGCGGCAGCACAGGTGAGGAGGCCCGGGCCGGCAGCAGCACAGGCGAGGAGGCCCGGACGGGGACTTGAGGCTGCCGTGGAGCCGGGACGGGGACTTGAGGCTGCGGCAGACGTGGAGCCGGGACGGGGACTTGAGGCTGAGGCAGACGTGGAGCCGGGATAGGGACTTGAGGCTGCGGCAGACCTGGAGCCGGGACGGGGACTTGAGGCGTTGGCAGACGTGGAGCCGGGACTGGGACTTGAGGCTGCGACAGACGTGGAGCCCGGACGGGGACTTGAGGCTGCCGTGGAGCCGGGACTGAGACTTGAGTCTGCGGCAGACGTGGAGCCGGGATGGGGACTTGAGGCTGCGGCAGACATGGAGCTGGGACGGGGACTTAAAGGCTGCGGCAGACGTGGAGCCAGGACGGGGACTTGAGGCTGCAGCAGACGTGGAGCCGGGACAGGGACTTGCGGCTGTGGCAGACGTGGAGCCGGGACTGGGACTTGAGGCTTCGACAGACGTGGAGCCGGGAATGGGACTTGAGGCTGCGGCAGATGTGGAGCCGGGACTGGGACTTGAGGCTGCCGTGGAGCCGGGACTGGTACCACATCAACTTGCCGTGGAGCCGTGACTGGGACCACATCAGCCTGCCACCATTGGGGTTGGGGAACACAGGAGACACGAGGGACCGAGGATACAGGAACTAAAGACTCAAAACTAGAAACCGTTTTGACGCGGTGAGGACAAGGGAGAACGAGGTAACGAGGACATCGGAGAACGAAATGACGTGGGGGCAAACTTGGAAGGACGTGACTTGGGGTGACAAGATCGCAGGGAATGAGGAAAATGGTGGGGAATGAAATGATGTGGGGACAGGTTCGAGACATGACTTGGTTACAGACATACTATGTGATGAGATAAGGGGTTTAGTGGCTCGGAAGACGTGGAGTGACGTGACTTGAAAAAGGGGGCTGACGTTTGTGAAGAGGATTTGTGACCTTTACTTGGGCACGCCCGCCGGCCACCATGCGGAGGTCCCGGATAGATGGCCAAACGGGTGCCCAAATAAAGGTCACATATACCTGAGGGTGTGGGGATGGGTTCCTCAAAAGAAAAACGGGTCAAGAACTGAGAAGGACTAGAAAGACCAGGGAAATCAAAATCTGAATCAAAATCATCGGAGTCAGAGAGAAGATTAACCAAAACCGGTGCGTGTTCCATGTCAGAAAGGTCAGAATCGGTATCTAAAAACAGATAAGGAGGTGACTCATGTGACACACAAGGAGGACTATAGGACACGAGTGAGGGGGGCATAGACGAACGAGAGACAGAGGAAAAAAACAGAACCTACACGAAGAGGGAGGTGGTGGTCGGCAGGCTGAGGGCTAGCTGGGCGGCACCATGTGCTTCCCACTGGGTCCTTTCTTGGTCGATTCATTCTGTCAGGAGTTAAAGTTTGGTGGAGGACCCAAATGCATGGAAGCAGGGCAAGGAGGAAGAGGTCATGTAAAAAAAAAAGGAATTTAATTATGCAAAACAAAAGAGAACTCCAAATGGCAAGTGAAAACAAAAGATGGGCTGAGGGCACTGATTGGTTGACACGAGGAAAGGCAGGATTACACTTAACAAGTCCAAGGGAGACAAACAAGGAAAAACAAAACCCAAACATGACACTCATAAATTTTGGTGACAATCTGTCGTTTATTTTGTTTTGTTTTTTACATTAAGTGACGTAATGTATTGTGTCTATAGCGGCTGGGAGCCATCACATAATAATAATAATAATAATAATGGCTTACTTCTAATATTTATTTATCAGACTATCGTTAGCACATGTACGCGCACATGTACGCATACATTTTGGTGACGGTCACGCTTTTCATTCATAATGCCACCATAACGGACCGGTTGCTATGTGTCACCTGTGACTGTTTTTTTTCTTTCCTAAAGGAAAAATACATGAAACGAAGGAGTGCTATCTAAATTATGTCAATACTTGACGACGCCATAGGCATTTTATAGCACAATATAGACCAGGAAATAAGTCCAAAATGAACAGGGCCGTTTGTGCCCCTGCACACCACGTCATAGCGACGACGCGCTGCACAAAAAGTCCAATATGACAGCATACTACATGGTCATCATTTTGACACTTAATCGGCTCAAACCTTTTTTTTTCAGGGAGTCCGATGCCATTGATATTTTAATGTTTATATAGCCTATGCCCGCGCAGCAACATCTTGCATTTTGGAGGAATGTCCGTACTGCCCATTGTGGGCTGGGGGACATTGAGCTCTTGTAAAACATGAAATACAAACTAGAAAACATGTTCAACACATGTGTGCAAGCTAGCTTTTTGTTTTTCATTTTTGAAATATGATTTCAATGCGTGTGTGCTGTTCCAGTCAGAGACACACTTTTCCAAACAGAGCGCGTGCCACCTCAACACAAGCGCTCTCTCACCGTAGTATATGGCCGTCAAATTGAATTTATGAATGAGACCTCGGAAATAACTTTGTCGACTTGTTTGATAACAAATTCCGATGAATTACGATGGGATTAGGAGCAAATGCCCATGTTGGCGAAACAATGGAGTCTCAAGGAAATTTTGAACATTGGCAAAAACTACAACTAACTCCGAACACAAATGCGACATTACAATTCCAAACCCTGTCGAACTCTGACAAAACATAACTTTTGCAACGTTCGGCAATGCTCGTAACTCAGTGGGATTGAGGCTTTAATGTGAGGATGAGGATGGTTAACATCTTAAAGCTCCTATCCCAGAGTTGTGAATGTTGCTGAACGTTGCCAAAGTTGTTTTGCCAGAGTTTGACAGTGTGCGGAATTGGTCGGAATATGTCGCATTTGTGTTTGTGTAAAATGATTCGTAGCTGTCGCAAACATGTTCAATCCATTGTTTTGCCATCATTCGCATTTTCTCGTAATCCCGTCGTAATTCATTGTAATTTGTCATAAAACGCGTCGGCAAAGTTCTTTCCGAGGTCCCATTCATAAATTCAATTTGACGCCCATATACGACGGTGAGAGAGCGCTTGTGTTGAGGCAGAGCGCGCTCTGTTTGGAGAAGTGCGGCTCTGCTTGGAGCAGCACACGCATTGAAATCATATTTCATACTGTGTATATATATATATATATATATATATATATATATATATATATATATACATATTTATATATACAGTAATACCTACATATCAGTGAGACGAACACAGGAGAAGTGACATTGACGTGTGATTCCAGTACAACAAAATCATGCAAAATATTTTGCTGTAAAAGCTAAGGAGGTTGCGCAAAACTACGACTCGGCTATCCGCCATTGTTGACAGACTGGCGGATAGCGTGCAGTCAAGCAAGAATTGGAGCATACGTCATCAAACTGTTGGAGTATCCTGCATATGGTCTCCACATTAGGGCGCATTTTGTAATCTTTCCACTCTGGAGCCTGGTTCCAATAGTGATTGATTTCAAGCTCTGAAACGGCGACGCCGTGTGGACGAACTGCCCAAACAATAAGAAACTTGTTCGGATACATTTAAATGGGCTTTCATGTCGACGACGAGGCCTCAATACACACATATTGATTGACTCAACAAGACACACATGAGTGAGACACAAGTGGCTGAAGGGACTGATTTGTTCTTGCAGGAATCACTAAGTTAAATTTTAGACTTTTTTTTAGATCTTTTTAGACCATTATGAGAACATTTTTAGACAAACTTCAATTCATAGCAAGCTGGTGCTTTCCGGCTTGCGCGTGTGACTTGAGGGCCTTCACACCCAACTTTTTTTTGTTTTTTATTTGCATACTTTGCCTATTGCCTGTTACATCTTCCAACCAGCTGGAAAACTCTGTACTTTCAAGCCAATTCTTGTTAAACTGACATTTGCCCATTTTACAGAAACACATCCACACTCCCCATTCTGACTAACTGCATAAACTCGGTGGAAACAAAAACTTGAAAGGTACAGTACTGCAGTAGTGGACACATTGAGCCACCTAAATATAATGCTACATTCACACAAAAAGCAAAGGGACTGTTTTGCCTCACTTTACTCACTAGTGGCTCATTGCCGAAATGTACACTGGCGCTTCATTTGCGCACACCGGAGACAGGGGCTTTGCTTTGCTTCACTTATCACAGCCACTTCCACTATGGCAAAACTCTTTTCAGATGAAAAAAAAAGTTTCAACATTGCAATCAATTAGCCAACACTGCTATAATGCTGTAGTTAATGCAGGGTTCTACGTTAAGCCTTTTCGGGTGGTGACTGAAGGAATATTTTGATTACTATATTAAGTGTAATCTTTGCGTGTTCCAAAATAATTGTATTCGAGATCTGATGAAGAAGGTTCCTTGCAAGGATTTATTTAGAAGCTTCTAAAGACAAAGTCAGGACACCACATCTGAATGCAACGTGGGGCCCCAAGTCTGTAACAGTCTACAGAACATCCACTCATTTATAACCAAAAGATAAAAGGTTCCTCTTCCCGCCTCTTGATTAAACAAAGGACAGACATGTCGACTCCTAGTTGAACAAATGTGTGATGTTATTAGTAAGCAGACATTTACATACAGACATGTCGACTCCAGGTTAAACAAAGGTGTAATGTTATTAGTAAACAGACATTTACATACAGTTCCCCTTCTTGACTGGGGGAACAAATGCAATTAGGATCTGAACCCAGACTTTTAGTCTCTAATGACAAAAGACTCTGATGACATCATGCACATTCTATCTTCAATAGCTTTGGGGGTACGAAGATCAATAAGAGTTCACAAAATCACCATCCCACTGTATTATTTTAAATACTCATGATTATATCACATCTATATGCTTTATAAGTAAATTAAAAAACAGTAAAATTATAAATTGAAAATATTAAATGTCTTCATGACCCTGCCAGAACTAGCACTGGCCCTGTATATCGCTAGCCTTAGGCCATTACCTCACATCAGAATGGGGTCAATTTCAAATCAATACTATTAATCGTCCTCAAGTGTGTGTATTTTTTTTCCTGTTTATGTTTTTATTTTTACAAATGATTCACCAATCTCGAGTGCTGAAAATCGATTGCTTTCTTTGGTAACGCAATGTCAATGATTGAACAAACATTCTGTTTTTGAGGATGACGGCAACACAGCAACATCACCAGAACTCGTCACTTCATCACCGCAAGCATGACATCACTTGCCCAAAAAAAAGATAGCTCAAACAATAAGAAAGAAACAAGAGAATAAATAATGTAATGATTTCTAATAAGTAAATAAAGTAATTCACAATTAGTAAAACATAACTCTAAAACATTATATATCATATATTTAAGTGTTGATTTTATCACATTTAGTGATGAAGTATTGTATTTTTACTGGTGTCCAGACACCCTTTACAATACACAATAAAATAAAATTTAAAAACTAAATACGCAAATGAAATAAAAGTAAAATATCTAGTGGCCATATAAGTCACATTCAAAATCTGTGGTTGTACAAGCTTTTTTCAAGGCAAGTCCAAATAATTAAATTTAATACAACAGCGTGCCTAAAATAGTGCACATTTAACCAGTTTCCACACAAACTGCAGTGTCTCCGTCTGAACACTTGGTGGCACACTAGGTCCCACCCACATAGTGACGTACTTTATAGAGACCCGAAAAAGAAAGCCACGAAAGGATTCTTCAGTGTCATATGCTAACTTCGAATCAAAGCTATTAATAATGAATAAAGACAAATACAAGACTAATTGCTGAGAATGCTGCCAGATTATCAAACTCAATGCCTGCTACAGGCACAGACAACGCCCCCACCCAATTAAACCCAAACTATTTGTGGCGATCAAAGGCTTTTATCTGCCTTGGTCCGAAGGCAACAAGCTAGATGCTATGCTAACTGCTACGAAATACCCGCCTGCCCGAACTACATTGACTACAATACAAACGCACCCCCTTAAAATGCCCCCCTTTGCTTTTGGTGTGGATATTTTTCAGCATGCAGACAGTATAAAGAACAACGCAACAGGCACATTTTTTTTTTCTGCAGACAGTTCTCGGAATGGACGAAGCGGTTATAAACATTTAAGACTTGGGTAAATTGAATTTTAGACCTGCAATTAAAATATGGGTGTTTTTAAAGACTTTTAAGGCTTAAAATTTAAGTTTGTTAATTTTAGACTTTTAAAGACTTTTTTACACCCTGCGGGAACCCTGTGATTGGTCAACACACGGGGAAGGGAAGACACACACAGGTAGAGGTTGTTGCAAATGACGTGACAAGGGGAGAGACAAGGAGCACGTAACAAAACACTGATCACAAAAGGCAACAAGAAAACCCAAAATCAAACAAAACCCCAACCCCACAGAACCGAAACACAACAGTTGTCTATTACAAAATAAAGATGTAACTGTTCTATTTTGGCAATGTCTTTATAGCTTTGGATTATTTTGTTACTTTATGACCAAAAATTAGTAAAATTGATCTTCTTTCCCTGAAACCGACATGCTGAAAACCATGTCATCGGCTGCGATTCCCAATTTAATAATTGGATTGGGGCATCCCTACAGTTTAGCAGACAAACTATGTTCTATTTAAATGTTCCAGTATGAACCAAGATCTCATACACTCTACTTGCATTCCTGCTTCCAATAATGATCTGCATCTTGTATTGTCTTTTTCTGTGTTTGTTTTGATTATTTCGGTCACTTGTGTTTCCTGTGGTGATGATGGACTTGAAAATACAGATACCTGATCACTTGCTCTTTTTGTATATATATTTTTTTCCATATGTGCTCTGTAAATGTGTACATTTTTATAGGCTCTAGAGGATAATGCCCAGCCCATGACACAAGTTGATCTCTTCATCTCCACTCAGAGAATAAAAGTGCTCAATGCAGATTCTCAGGTACAGTGTTCCCTCGTTTCTCACGGGTTCATCTTTCACGGCCTTGCTGTTTCGCGGATTTCTTTACAGCGTGCTTTTTTTTTTTTACAGCGTGCTTTTTGGTTAGTTTTTTTTTTTTTACAATGCTCCATCCGTTGCCGCCAACAGACGGCTCAGCGCGCCGCCTGCCACCCGCCCCACGGTCCACGCAGGCGGTCCCAGTCAAAATGGGTTTATGTGTCCTGCCTCATATCTTCATCATTAAAATTAAGATTGACCGCCCCGAACCAGTCATGGCCGTTCCTCGGTGTCCTGCGTCCCGGAGATAAAGGACCAACAAACGACCCGATATATATATATATATATATAGCAATTGATATCAGAATGCAAATTGTAAAATAATCTGTCTTTAAGGACATTCAATTCTTACAGTCAACGTCAAAATCATTGCTTTCAAACCATAACCAAACATAAGTAAAAAACATTTAGAATTATGAAGCATTAAGAGATGTTTGTGTCATTGTGCTTTGCTATGTTTAGAATGAATAAGCAAAACCAATGATCACAGAATGCAAATTGGCATCGGCCAATGGTGACAATTGATCACTGTAATTTTCTAACGAATGGGGAAAGGCAAAAGTGACGTATGCCATAAAGCAGTCGGTACATTTGTACATTTTTGTGTGTTACGGTTCCTGTCACCCTCCTCAAAGTTGCTTAGTGCGAGTAAAAGTGATACAGACCCCTCTCAGGCCATGACAAATGTATCATTCAACAAGTTTTAAGTCAATGTTTCATCAGCAGAGTTATGTAAATATTTTATGAAGATTGTAAAGTTCCTTAGTGTTGTTTTCATGTGGAAGCCGGCAAAATTTACTGACACACCCACCTCTGGTCTTTACACTAAAATAGCATTGATTTTCAGTGTTGATATCATTCACTTACGGACTGTTGGGGCTCTTTGACTTCCAGGAGACAATTTTGAACCATCCTCTGCGCACCATCTCCTACATTGCAGACATCGGGAACATTGTGGTTTTGATGGCCAGACGTCGAATGTCACAACTCGATTCTCAAGAAACTGTTGACACATCAGACCTGGAAGCAGACAGCAAGTGCCAGTACAAGATAATGTGTCATGTGTTTGAATCTGAGGATGTGAGTCAATAACAATTTTATTATGAAACTATTCACGGAGATATTTCACATACAGAATTTGCCAGATGTGCCTTTTTTTTGTCTCCTATGATTTTGAAAATATTTAGGTTTTAGCCAGGGCCGGCTTTCCCTTTGGGTGACATAGGTGAATGCTTAAGGTGCTGTGTCTTCAGGGGGCACCACAAAATTAGGGGAAAATACACCTTGATTAACAGGCCTTTTTAATTAACTTTTTGATCACCAGCTTATGTTTGGCAGGTAACTCTAAATTTACCAGCCAAATAGATTTTCATTTTTTTTAACAGCTCAGTTTTTATCTACCTCCCTCACACTGTCTCTGTTCGTTTCTTGCATTGGTTGCACTTTAGACAGTACTGCATCTCTGCTTTTTGCAGATGGTTTTGGCTTCATCAAGCTGTAATCTTCAACTCTCACTGAACTGGAGTGGTTCGCAGCAGAGTGTTAAGTGGTTGGGGTGGTCAGCACATTCAAATCAGACCACGGTACTCAGTAAGAAATAGGTGAAGTGCCTTCTCCGGGTCAGAAATTAGATCCTGGCCCATATGGAGGAGTTCAATCTGTTTTATTTCTAAATAATATATATAATATTATAACTCCATAGAGGTGACTTAATTAGATAAAAAAACTTAATGAAACCCAATATTGTAATAATGTCACCAATATTGTAATAAAAAATGAAATCCCAACTGATATTTTAATAAAATTTTTACTTATAATGTGATAACTTACTACATTATACCACAAAAGTCCAGCAAAAGTGATGTATGTCATCACCAGTGTCACTAAGTAATAACGAGCAATCTAACGCGTACATTTTTCCAAACTAGTAATTTGATTAAAGTTACTTTCCTAAGTGGCTGTACGTTACTATTTTTTTTATTACCTCATAATGCAGAATCTTGTTGTCCATTTTGAGGAGAATTTAGAGGATAAAATATTTCTCTTGCATTTGAGAGTGACACATGTCACGTTTTCTCAGCGGAAGACGCATTGCCGGGTCACGTGTACCAACATACGTATGTGAGTGCTCAGAGTCTGGCCAAAACAATGGAAGAAGCAAGAGGAGCGCCACTGACGGGTGTATTTGCTATTACTTTGCATTTTTGTCCAGTAAAGATGACAAAAACCTCTCAGTGCGTTGCAAACTTTGCACTGGCTCAAAGACAATGTAACAATGTAAAACAATGGTCTTGCCAGCGGTTATTCGCAAAACCTGTTTCCATAGCCAAAATTTGCATTTCCCTTTTTTTGATACGATTCAAAATCCACCTCCTCCAAGCGTAAAAACTTTTTGGGGTAAATTTTGGTCCCTTTTTCGAATTTCTAGCGTTTCCATTCAGTTTTATTTTTGCATTTCTTGAAAATTCGAATAAAAACGGGGGGATGGAAACTCAAATTATGTCTCCCGGCTGGATTGGGAATGCCCCAGGAGTAGTTTGATGAAGTGGATAGGGTGGAAGACAACAAATGGTTGCTGTCAGCCATAAACGCGCCAAAATAGTTGTCCGCTCAACTACACTTGATGTGTGGGTTGACCGAAGCTCTGTCTACACATGATTGCTCACTCTATTACACCTCTAGCAACAACTGTGATTTGTGATTGACACTGGCAGTGGATAGGTACAGACATGCCAAGTGGTCTGATTTGTCTGTATTTTAAGCAGCATTTGCCATTATTCCATTCTATTGTTACGGATAAATCAAAGATTTTCCGCAGAGTAAATTATACACGCTAATGCTGAGCTCAAACTTCAGAAGTCAAGTTTATTTATATAGCCCTTGTCTACCGTATAAAAATAGTACTATGTAGTTGATACTGTTATTTTGATGTGTGGGGATATTGTAATTGGAGACAGTCCTCCAATACAACCATGTAGGTCGTTTCGAAAAGGTGCCATATTACGACCAAGTGTTACATATTTTATCAAATCATATCAAAAGTGAGTCTCGAACCCAGTCCGTCTGGTCGGAAGATGAGTGTTTATCTGACTGATTTATATGTCTATTGATTATTTTAGTGTTGACTCCATGTTTTCTTAGTGTTGACTCCATGTTTTCTTAGTGTTGACTACATGTTTTTGATCTACAATCTCATTGTGCCTTTTCCTAATCCAAACCATTAGTGTCCCATGTATAGGCGTCCGTCCAGTCATTGTTTTAGTGTTGATTACATGTTTTCTTAGTGTTGAGTACATGTTTTGTAACGGTCTACAACCTCACTGTACCTCTTCCTAATCTCAACCATTACTGTCCCATGTAAAGACGTAACGTGTACTGTACAACCTCACTGAAAGCCTCATCCTAACCCCAACCATTAGTCCGTGACGGCAAATTGACATACATGTCAACACTAAAATTGAATTGTTAGCTCAGTATGATAGACGTCTCAGTTTTGTATTTTTTCGCTATTTAACATGGCCGATAGAGGTCGCTAAACTACAATATGCATCACCTGGTCGTATTTTGCTGCATGGTAAAAGGACCAATATGATCATTATTGTTGGAGGACTTGTGTAATTGTGTACTTAAGAAATCACCAAATGCCAGTGTTACTGTCAAACTGTCATACAGTGTTCACCTCATTCGCACAAAAATACTATTGCAATGTTGTTACTCTCATGTTATCCTTTAATCTTTGAGCTGTGCTTAGATTTGTTTCTCTGTACGTGTTGTAGAAATGACAATAAAGCTTGAATTTTTAAGAAGAGATAGCTTACATTCCCCGCATGCTGGACTTAATTAGAGAATTAGAATTAGAGAATTAATTAACAAGGCTTGAAATTTATGATAATAGTTATTGGTCTTGACCAAATTTAGGGACTCATTGTGTGAATTGAGTATGGAACTAAATGACTTCATCCCGTTTTACCCCAACATGTAGGCCCAGCTAATTGCTCAGTCCATCGGACAGGCCTTCAGTGTGTCTTACCAGGAGTTCCTGAGGGCTACCGGCATTAACTCTGATGACCTAAGCCAAAAAGAATACAGTGACCTGGCTAACACTCGGGACATGTACAATGATGACCTCATCTACTTTTCTAAGTCGGAAAACTGCAAAGAGGTAAGACTGGTTATAGTTCAAACAGTGAATTGGTTCTACTGTACAAGCATATGTAACCCAGGCGTGCTGCACCAGCCCCTGCACACTGGCAAAGTCTGTGTTGTGTTTTAGTTGATGTGTTGTGGTGCAGCGGGAGGTTGCACAGGACTCGGATTGTGGCTGAGATGATTTCACTTTAAAAGTCGATTCAAAACCAAAAAGAAACTCACATTACAGTTGTGCAGTGAAATCAAGGTAATACAAAGTATAAATTGGTAAGGCATAATGCACTCAATTGCTCAAATCAAACCACAGGAAATTAAACAACTAATATTCCCAATCTTGTTCCCACAAGATAAACAAGTCAACACGCATTAACAACAAGATTAATTGAACAAAAAACCTTGGATGGTCTTTTAAGCCGAACATATAAAATGGATGGTAGCGTCTAGCACACTCACCTATTCAAAACCACAAAAAAAAACTGAATCAAGATGGATGCCCCACGCATATGCAGCCAAAATCACGGGGTCTCCAAGGTGCTTGTGAAATTAAGTTAAACTGTGCATGGTCACCACCCCGTGGCAGCCTACAATCACTACCTTACACATACAAACATAAAGAACGTAATACGGTACCATAACAGACTCAAACTGGAAAATGTGTTCACTGGGCAGTGTGGGCACTCATGACATAAATTCCTAAGTTACTGTAGCGCAATGTAGTTGCACAGCCCGTAGACTCTCGTTGTTCTTTATTAGGGTCCCCATTAGTTTCCGCAAAGTGGCCGCTAGTCTTCCTGGGGTCCTCAAATACTGTAAGTAACTGGCCAAAAACATACAAACCTTAAAATTACTCCGATACCATACAAAATATTAAAACGATCACAAAAATATATATTTATATATTTTTAATTCAGGCGCAACATTAATAAATGCAAATACATCGCTTTCCCCAATTATAAGGAATGTTTTAAAAAAACGTCATGTTTTAAAAATGCAACACAGGAAAAAAAAGCCCACACTGGCGACTCCCATGTCACCATGATGCATCTTCTGTGAACTCAAGGTCGTGCGCATTATGACGTCACAAATATGCAACACCACCATAGGAGAGGGGAGGGGTTGAGCCACAACAACAATAGATGGACCAACGTGGTCAAATTGGTTGATAATTGCCGATAATAATCGGCAACTTTCTTTATTATCTGTTTTATCTGTTTGACGTCAAATTAGTCGATAATTGCAGATAATTATCGGCCACCGATATTATCATGCATCCCTAGTTACCAGGCAAAGTAATTTATCTCAAATAATTTGGATTTTTATATATTTTTTATATTATTATTATTATTTTTTATTTTTATTATTATTATCATTATTGTTATTATTATTGTTATTATCTCTTTTATCACAGTCTTTGCTGGTGTTTCTTTTGTAAACCATGCACCTAGGGCGTCAGTCACTTCTTTTTCTTTCGGCTTTACCCGTTAGGGGTCGCCAAAGTGAATCAGTTGCCTCCATCTAACCCTGTCCTCTGCATCCTCTGCTCTCACACAAACTACCTTCATGTCCTGTTTAACTACATCCGTAAAACTCATCTTTGGTCTTCCTTTAGACCTCTTACCTGGCATTTGGAAACTCGGCATCCTTCTGCCAATATACTGGCTATCTCTCCTCTGGACATGTCCAAACTATCTCTGTCTGGCCTCTCTGACTTTATCTCTAACATCTGCTGTCCCTCTGATGTACTCATTCCTGATTCTATCCATCCTGGTCACTCCCAAAGAGAACCTCAGCATCTTTATCTCTGCCACCTCCAGCTCTGCCTCCCGTCTTTTGCTCAGTGGCACTGTCTCCAGACCAAACAACATAGCTGGTCTCACCACAGTTTTATAAACCTTTCTTTTCATTTTATCTGAAACTCTATCACACATCACACCTGACACTTTTCTCCACCCGTTCCAGCCTGCCTGCACACGCTTCATCACTTCTTTTCCACACTCTCCATTGCTCTGATCTGCTTACTTTTTTTTTTTTTTATGTGACCCCACCCAGTGAATATACAATTGTGTGTGTGTGGTGCATTAAAATTGGGAGCAGGTGAGCCGGAGCAGAGGAAATATCCCCACGCGCCGATCCACCTGCCTCCCAGTCATGTCAGTGAGTGTATGTGGTGCATTAAAAAAATAAGTAGGGTGGGGGGGGGGGTTGTTACGGTGTGCGGCGGGGACACGGACAGGGGATTGCAGCACTGCTCTATACTGCCGTCTGCCCCAACCGATGGCACCCCACTCCGACACACCTGCCCCCCCCCCCCAGTTGTGTGGTGCATTAAAATTGGAGGGGAGTTGTAGGGCGAAGACGGTGTATCCCCCCCACACACACACACGCACACAAAGTGTGTTATGTGCCCTATATGTCTATAAACAAAGTGTATTGTGCAAAACTAGTGCAGTGAGTTAAGAGGAGCGCCCAGCATTAATTGTGTCGCTTAATCGATGTTGTAATGAAGAATAAATCTAGAAGTCTGAGGTTATTACAATCCTTCTGTTCTAGTTCCAGCCAACAGTTAGTATCTCTGTTGGGTTGTGCCCATAGAATGATATATTGTAGCTGGTTAGCTATATAGAAGTGGATACAATTTGGTGCCTCTAGACCTCCTTTGGATTTACTTCACTTCATCCTTACTAATCTTTGCTACTTCTTGGTCCACAACAGTCACCTCTTCTACGTTTCGTTCTATCTCATTTTCCTCATTCATCAAATCTTCAAAATAATCTTTACATCTTCCCATCACACTACTGGCATCTGTAAACACACTTCCATCCCTATCCTTTATTACCCTAACTTGTTGCACGTCCTTTCTATCTTTGTCTCTTTGCCTTGCCAACCTGTATAAATCAGTCTCTCCATCCTTATGTCCAACCTAGCATACAAGTTATCGTAAGCCCCTTGTTTGGCCTTTGCCATGTCTACTTTCACCTTACGCTGCATTTCCCTGTACTCCTGTCTACTTTCTTCAGTCCTCTCAATGTCACACTTTTTCTTAGCTAACCTCTTTCTCTGGATCCACTTCTGCACCTCCTCACTCCACCACCAAGTCTCCTTATCCCCTTTCCTTCCAGATGACACACCAAGGGACTCTTACCTGTCTCCATGATCACATTTGCTGTAGTTGTCCAGTCATCTGGAAGCACCATCCAGAGCCCGTCTCAACTCCTTCTTGAAAGTCATACAACACTCTTCCTTTTTCAGCTTCCACCATTTCGTCCTCTGCTCTGCCTTTGCCGTCTTTGTCTTCCTCATTACCAGAGTCATCATACACACTACCATCCTATGCTGTCTGGCTATACTCTCGCCTACCACTACTTTGCAGTCACTGTTCTCCTGCAGATTACACCGTCTACACATGATGTAGTCTACCTGTGTACTCCTACCTCCACTCTTGTAGGTCACCCTATGTTCCTGCCTCTTCTGGAAAAAAGTATTTACGACAGCCATTTCCATTCTTTTTGCAAAGTCAATCACCATCTGTCCTTCTGCGTTCCTCTCCTGGATACAAAACTTGCCCATCACCTCCTTATTGCCTCTGTTTCCGGCACCAATGTGTCCATTGCACCAATGACAACTCTCTCACTTCTAGGGATGCTTTGCATCATTTCATCAAGGTCCAACCAAAAGTTCTCCTTCTACTCCAGCTCAAATCCTACCTGTGGCGCATACCCACTAACAACATTGATCATCACACCTTCGATTCATAGCTTCTTGTACCCTGCTTCTAAACTTTTAGCTTTGCTCCCTCTCCACTTGGTCTCCTAAGCACACAGTATGTCCACCTTCCTCCTCTGCATCATGCCAACCAGCTCTGTACCTTTTCCTGCCATCGTTCCAACATTCAAAGTCCCTACTCTCAATCCTAGACTCTTGGTGTTCCACCAGCAGTAGTCCAGTTTCCACCGGCACCCTGTAGGTCAACAGCACCATTGGCGGTCGTTGTTAACCGGGCCTTTACCGATCCAGTATGGAAGTCATGTATTTGATTCGCATGTTTGATTTGGCCAAAGTTTTATCGGATGCCCTTCCTGACACAACCCTCTGTATTTATCCGGGCTTAGGACCGGCACAAGAAGACACTGGCTTGTGCCACCTTGCGGCTACATTACCTAGGGCGTCAGTCACTCAAGTCAATTATTCTGTTCAAATACTAAGCACCTTTCTGAGGATTCGCGCAGATCCCAGCATGCAGATCTTTTGAATCTCTGTCACAGGAGCTTGCTCTGATACTTTCATGATGTTTTCTACCATATCCTTCTTTACTGTACCAAGTGCACCAACAACCACAGAGTTCATTACTGTTTTCATATGCCACATTCTCTTTATTTCTAGTTCTCGGTCTTTGCACATGCTTCTTTTTCCATTTCCTTCAGTGTGATGGTTCTCTATGATGGGACATTCATATCAATCAGTTTGCAGGTGGAATTTACTGAATCTTTAATGATGAAGTCTGGCCTGTTCGCTGTTATAGTTCTATTAGTATTGACTGGCATGTCCCACATGATGGTGATGTTGTTATCTTTATTATGCATCACTATCTTTTTTTCTGTCATCTCTTTATCATGGTCTTTACAGATGCACCAGTGGAAATATGCTGCAGCATTATTCTTCCTGGAGATATACTCCATTTTGGCTAGTACCTTACATCCAGATAGAATATGGTCCACTGTCTCTTCATCTTGCGAACACATTCTGCATTTGCCCTCCCCTTGCTGGCCACATATTACTTTCTGATAGTTTCTGGTGTTTATAGCCTGGTCTTGGGCTGCTACAAGTAGTCCCTCTGTTTCTCCTTTCAAATTACAATTTGTATTTACAATTACAACCATTTGTTGGTAGTGACTGTGTCTACGTGAGGCTTCTCTAGGATCTTTGGATAATGGCCATGTAATGCTTTGTTTTTCCACTTTTCTTCTTCCATTAACTTTATTTAGGATTTAAACACGTATTTCAGGGCTTAGCATTTTCAATGTCAGAATTATCTTCTCTATTTTCAATCTCTAGCATTGTTACTTCACTTTTGAATTTAGTAGCATTCTTGGATATTGATTTTTTGTATTAAGATCTTTCATGTTCAAGCACCTTCTTTGGATATTGCCCTTCTTTGTGCTTCAGATAGTGATGAAGCCCTACTATTGCTGTTTTGAATGCTGTGTCTACGTCAATCAGGCCCCTACATCAATCTTTTCTTGGGATATACAGCCTTTCCACATCTGCTTTAGGATGTAACATCTTTGTTTGCGCGCTTTTCTGTTAATCTTCTTCAGTTCTGAGATTTTCCAGTCAATGATGCCAAAGCTATATTGCCCAACTGGAATTGCAGGGCTATTGATAGCTTCTATTTTGTTTCTTCCATTCAGCTCAGTTCTTAGGATTAGTCTTGTTCTCCCATTATATTCTTTTCTTATCTACTGTTTCATTTTGCTATGCTGGATACCATCACTTTTATCGACTCCCAGGTATTTGTATGCTCCTTCCTGGTTCCAACTCTAGTATTTCTGTCATCTATTACTATGTTTCTAGTTGAGTATTATTATTATTGTCATAGGCAATAACACAAGGACTAAACTGATTAGATAATCAAACAAAAACAAAAACAGGAAAGGAGAAACGGTCTTAAACGAGGTGATGGATTTCCTAATCAAACCAACATGGGACCCACATTTAACCTAATTGTTTAACCCAATTGGAGGCACCAACTTGTACAATCTGGTTAATGTCTGCGAAGTTGCACTTATAAATGGTCTGGTGTTTGTCCGAGACGCAGAAAGCCTGGATTGGAGGGTCACCAAGCCCGTTGTTTGAAGAAGAAGATGAAGAGAGAGAGACAGTTTGTCCCGCTGGGCAGCTGAGCCTTACGGCGGGGGATGGTCAACCTGTTGGCTGCAGAGAGGCCTTTTTGGTTGGGGCCTCAGTCCTATTGTTAGCGCTGCGATCCGTTTAGCTTTTTTAGGGACCCAAAGCAGTGTGTTTCACTGCGCCTGTCGCTGGGTGATGGCAAGCCGTGCAGTCGTCGTGGACTAGCCGAAAGCAGAGCCAGATGAAGCACTCCCCCCCCCCCCACGGAGCATGGGAGCTAGCAGCCAGGAACCAGCAGTGTGAAGGAGAGGAGTCAAAGAGGCAAAAAGAATGAAGAGAGTGAAACAAGCAGGGAGCTTGCCTTTATAGGGTGCTCAGTCAGCTTCCAATCAGGGGGGTCCGCCATCGAGTTACACAGAGACCAGAGCGGAACTTTACCAGCCTTGGGTCGAATGTTGGTGAAAACTGATCAGATTAAATTTAGATCCTGTTGGAAAACCTTCCTTGTTTTCCGCGTGTTCATAATGTTGAATGTGAATCAGGTTTATCATTAGTGAGATAAGAGGCAGGAAGAAATGTTCAAACGTTTGGTCACTTATCACACTCATTAATCTTTGCTGAGTCAGTTAAAAACAGTTATAACTAAAATCAAAACAGTTATAATTAAATTGAAACAGAAGATTCACTTCAAAACCCTCTCTTGGACTCGAAAGAGTCCAACACACAAAAGAAACATTTCAGAGAAAAATTCCAGCGGGATCTTCATCATCGCAAACGGCTGGCGCAACATTAAGCAAGGATTGTGTGGGAATATTGGACATTATCATTAGAATAAGAAGCAGAAGCACGCAACAATGAAACATCCCTTTAGCAGTGAGAGGAGGTTGTTTAGCAGTCATGTGGCATTAAAGAAAAATTTGATTCATTAAAAGATTTTTCAGTGGAATAAGCATATGTGAGTCTTAACACGATGTGTTGTGGTTATGTTCAAGAAAGAGTGTCGCGATGCAGCAGCAGATGGAGATGCGTTCCCACTTTGAAGCCATCTTGAGATGAAGTTCTTTGTTGAATGAAAAAGGGCGTTGTCAGCTTCTTTGAGGACCCCAGGGTTGACTGTACGAGGTCCTAGAATTGGTCACCGTAATTATTCTGCCCGCAAATGTGACTCAATCTTTGTGGAATGATGCCCTCGAAAGGGGCAGTTGACTCTGGATCAGTAGACGTGGTTTTTCCGGTCGAGTCGTCAGGTGGTGGGATTGCTGAGCCTGGGGCGGATCTGGCGGGCCGTGTAGCCACGATTTGGAACGATGTAGAACGACGTGTCCCCCTCCTCTGTGCAGCGAACTGCACAAGATGTCCTCTTCGTCACCCCGTGGGGTCCAGTCCACCTGGATGCAGAACATTTTCATTTAGTCACTTTTAAACATACGTATTCACAATTATTTATTTTTGAAGGAGCATCTAGCTGTTTTTTGTTAGTTGGGAGTTAGTAAATGTTAGTTGTTTAAGTTCTGTAGGTCCTGGAACGTGCTGTTGGATCCGGAAAAAGTTCTGTTTGTTGTGACATTCAAACAGAGTCCAGCCTTTGGCTGAGTTAAACGACATTCGCACATTCATTAATGCAACAGAGAGCTTGTAGCCAATTAAAATTTGATGAGGCCAATGCTTTAGCCAATTTTCTTTAATATTTCTATTTTTTCTTTAATATGTCCTTGGGATTAGGGATAATACACTGAACCAAATGTGTTTTAATCCCAATGCCTTTTCTACACCTTGTAAATGTTTGTTTTTTAAATGGGTTCCATTGTCTGATCAAAATTTTCCTAGGTATATAATGATTAATCAAATGTTTTACATGATATTTACTGTTTTAGATTTGCATGAATGTACCTCCAGCCATCTTGAAAAGGACATTATTACCAGCAAATATCTGTGTTCCTGACGGTGGTTTTATCATGTCAGTGAAAAACATAAAAAAAAAAAACATCTGACCCCAGAGCTGTCACGTCCGGCCGGACCGTTAGCACCCTGGGGAGAGGTTTATATATATGCATACTATTATACATTTTGCAAACACTGCAGTCCTGCAGTTCATTTTAAACAATTTGTCTCATGAAAGGATGCCACCAGGTGTGTAAATGTCTCAATGTTTCTTCCACACCTAAATGGCATATTCCATGGGCTCCAGAAATTAGATTTTTCAATTGTTTCTGAGATGGAACATATTTACCTTCTTTTCGCCATATGCTTAATCTTGTTGTCTCCTTTTAAACTTACTTTGTTTTTCTGTCACAGCTTGATCACAGCTTGATCCTGTGGACTTTATCGCATTCAGACTGTGGATTATCACATTCAGACTCACTTGTAGTTAGTTGGAGTGTAGGTCGATATCCCGCAACCTTTTTTTGCTGTTTGATCTGCTAATTCGTTAACATTCATTTAATTCAACATGATCTGTCATGTGTGCACACCCTCCAGTGGACTTCCCTCTGTCTGATAAAGATCAGCTCTGATCTTTACAGACACGCAAAGATAGAATCACCAAAGTTGTAGCAGTGAACAGATGCAGCTTCAAAGAGGGGAAAAACAGAGACCTTGTGGCCTATAGATAAGGAGCATCAGATTGGGGCTATTTAGCAAACACCAGGAACCACAGGAGGGCAGTTCCGGCTGAGCCAGCTACAGAAAGTCATAAAAGACAAAAGCCTTTGAGGCAGGCGATTGTGATGTAAAAGAGATCCTTAGCCAGGTCAATGCAATTGAAATGAGTGTGAGCCGATGCAACTTGAGACAATGCAGAGTGAGGGCTTTGGGTCAGGAAAAAATATAGGAGTTAAAACGGCCACATTAATCTATTTCAGGTCATAAATTACACGAAACTTTCAAATATCTGCCTTCTCAACGGGTAAAATAGGCGTGTTATAATCAGAGCCGAAAATATCACAACACTCCTGCTTTGAGCAAACCGTCAATTGTTCCTGAAATGCTAATCAACCCCACCTCTTCTACAAAGTAGTGGGGAACACATATTTGTCCTGATGTCATTTGAAACACAACAGGTGAGACATTACAAAGACCAACATCAGTGGGATTCATGGATCACAGTGATGTGGGGAAAAATCAGAAATTAACCAGCAAAATCGCTGTTGTTTGTTTCACTTCCATGGTGCCAATCCAGAATCCAAAAAGAAATTGGGTAAAAAATTAGTAGACTAAACCCAATGAGCATCAAGTGAGGGAAATAGAGTAATTAAGATTGAAATACATTTTACCAATTATCCTATTTCAAATTCCCATATGTTGTTTTCAATTTCCTGAAATGCCTTGCTGTAGATCTCATCTCCTTATCTGACATAGTACAGAGTGCAATGCATGCAATCAGTTACCACATCATAAGATCTGAGGTGACGAATCCCAGGTGACCAGAGAGCTTTGAGTCAACAACTGGAGTCAATATCCATTCCTGCCCAGTAGATGTCAGCAGTAGCTTGTCACAAGGCAATGTTCAAAGTGGGCACTGGGGGCAGAGCAGAACAGCAGTAGGTGTTATCATCCGGAAATTCCAGGATAAGTTCATCAGGGTTGCATTAGATGAGAGGAGATATCTGCCCAAAAGATTGACTGGACAGTTATGTGCAACCAAAATAATGCAAAACACAAAATAATGCAAAAGAGTCTGTGAACAGTCACTGAGCATGTGGATTCAGGGCACCATCATTGTGGAAACTGTGCACCAGATAGAGGCAGATACTGTTGGTTTGGCACAGGGGAATGTCCTTGCTGCGGCGTGAAGTTCGTTGACCTCTGCCTCTCCACCCAGACGCAGGAGGTCGCTGTCTGTATCGTGGGCCCAATGACCAGGCCGTTCAGCACATGTTGGGCGACACCTTGATTTATAAATGTACCTGCTTGATACATTATGCACTCAGAATCGACAGAGGGAGATGAGATCACAGCAAGAGTGTTTACTTCCTGTTTTTTCAAAATTTTCAACTACATCATAGCAAGTAGTGTTTCTGTACTTTCGTATTTGTCTACCTTAGACTCTTTTTCATTAGCATGTCACCTCAAATTATGTTTAAGAAGTGACAACCACCGGTCAACGTCCGCATGGGAAGTTCCCTCAAGTCTCAGGAATGCTCTGGCTGAGCGGACACCAGATCTGGAATGACAAACTCAGAGAGGAAAAACAAAGGTTAAATAATGTTCTCGCCTAAGAGCCTAATTATCAGGGAGGAAAGAGGAAAAAAATAATCAACAATAAAAAATTATTATTATTTTTTAACATTTTTTTTCTCATTCAACTATAAAAGCGGACATAATTTTGTAAAAGAATACGGATATCACCTGCTTTTAACATCTGTTCATTAACAGCTTTCTGCACTGCTTGAAGCCAATTGGCACCACCAGATTGCATAAGAGAAGTCCTGCATACCCCCACACTCCTTTCAATATCTATCAGCGGGGTGCCTGACATGATATTGAAAACCTGTTTTTCAACATTCTTATCTCTCACCCTCACCCCCATTTGGAGACAATGGGAAAAATTCCATACCCCTTCGCAACATGGAAAACCTGTTTTTCCACTTTCCTATTCGAAAAGCAAGCGCCATTATCACACCATTCTTATCTCTCACACCCACCCTCATTTGGAGACAATGAAGAAATTCTCCTTCACAACAAGCTCTCCATTCCTTTTATTATTTTTCTTTTTTAACAGACAACACTAGAACACAAGCCATTTCCATTTCTCTCATAAACCATCACCAAACACACAGTTGTAGACATTGAGGAAAAAATTAAATAAAAAATATCCATACTCGCAACACTACTCATCCAATTATTCAACAATTCTTTCTCATCCAATTATTCAACAATCCGTTCTCTACATCCCTATCTTTTGCAGGCACATACGAGCTCACACACTCATACGTATCACAATTACCATGCATACTGCCCCCCCCCCCCTCCGTTCTCTCTTCACACCTAGAAGTCTGACCATGATTAGGAAGAACACGTAGGTCAAACCATACAATATTGCAGTCAAATTCATCCTCCATTTCTATATAATTTATTCACTCCCTCATTTATTATTATATTCAATTCGTATTAACTATTATTATTAATTCAGTGACGTCTCACTTGTGGTACCACAGTTCAATAGGTTATATTTATTCAACAACGTTGCTCATCACCCCGCCAATAAATAAAATAATAACAACAGACAAACATGAAACGTCTCCGAAATACAAGGTCTCACTATTCCTAGAGATTCCAAAACGGAATCGTCATGTGTTTTCGTCGAATAAATACATCCGGACCTCCCAATTCCTTCACAGTGGTGAAACTCTAACGTCTTATCCCAAAATTAAATACCACAGAAATGCAAGGTCTTACGTTTTCTTCAGATTCCGTCACGGAATGAAAATGCCATGTGTTTTCCGTAATTTAACAAGACCACTGCTTCAACCTGTACACACAAATCTCTTATTTCTCTTCACTCAGCTGCGCACAATTCATCGTAACGTTATTTCCGTATACTTAAACCTAGCTTCCTGCGATACACAATCGCCGTGCACAGTTCAATGTCTTAGTAAAATCCAAAACCAAGGTCTTCAGATTCCGTAACGGAATGAAACAAACTCGTATTTTAAACATTTCTAATACCTGTTCACTCAGATCAATTGTACAATTTAGTCAACATTTAGAAGACGAAAACTGTCGCAGAGTTCTCGACAGACAGCAATTCATTACTACAAGGATTAAAGCCCTCTTACCGTATAATTAATTTGGCGCCAGAAGTCCTGTCTGTCGACAAAACTCTGTAACCGGCAACGTCGAACCTCGAATGTCGGGGTCACCATCTGTTGGAAAACCTTCCTTGTTTTCCGCGTGTTCATGATGTTGATTATCAGAATCAGACAATGAGATCGTGAATCAGGTTTTCCTTCGAAGGATTTATTTTCAAAAGATTTTGAGACAGACAGAGAGCGGCCAAACGCCGCCTTTGTTCTTCCCCATCTGTGTCCCCTCCTCCAACGTGCAAACGCCATATACTCCAAAGCATTCCAACAAGTCCCTCCCCTTCTTCTTCTTCCTTTGCTGTCCCTCCCTCTGCTGCCCCCAAGCAGTCACAAGATAGAAAACAGAACATCAGATAATCATTGATGTGTAAACAGAGCCAGACTTCCTGGCTGATGTATACATATACATATACTGTATATGTGGTTATAAAACCTAAAATATGAATACTCATCATGTTTAGGCTATATTATAAATATAATAATAACACATAACTATATCTAAAAGTAGATTTAAACAAAAAATCTCGCTTGGGTTACCAGTTACTGGTGTATTTTAATGTTTAATTCCCCACTAACTTCCTTCACTTTCACATCCCTACCCGTTTTTTCACTGTTATATTTACTTACACATTTCCTCATATTTTACACAAATTATATAAATCACCTAACTACTTTGATTCTATCCTATAACATGCCAGTATTGACAAATGGCCTATGCAGATACAGTATATACACAGGACTGAGCCTATATTGTTTGTATGCATAAATTAGTTTTGGTTTCCTGGAATGTTTGTGGCGCTCGCTCACAGGCAAAAAGAATAAAAACTTTAGACCATCTCTTAAAATTAAAAGCAGATATTTGCCTTCTGCAAGAAACCCACCTTCAAAAACCTGAAGAAAAATGACTTATTGATAAGAATTTTAGCCAAGCATACTCTGCCCCTTATAACAGCAGACAAAGAGGAGTCTGTATACTCATACATAAGAATTTACTCTTTACTCTAAATAATACAATAACAGACCCAGAGGGCCGATACATTATTATTCAGGTAACTATATTTAATAAAATATATACATTTGGCAATTTATATGCCCCTAATAATGATGATCCGGCCTTTTTCCATGAATTTTTCTCTCAGCTGTTTGATTTAGCAGCGAACTCTACTATTATTATTGGAGGAGACTTTAACACAGTCTTAAATCCATTAATAGACCGTTCTAATAACACAACATGTATAAGGCGATTACAATCTACTATAGTAATAGGGGAATATATGGATGATTTTGGCCTCGTCGACAGCTGGAGACTTAAAAACCCAAATAAGAAGGAATTTACTTTCTTTTCCGCTGTGCACAGGTCCTTTTCAAGAATTGATTATTTTCTTACAAATAACTCTATTGCTGATAAAACTGTTACAAAAATACATCCTATTATTATTAGTGACCATGCACCAGTCTCCCTTTCCCTACAAGTTGATTATACCTTTAAACCACCACCAACATGGCGTTTTAACATCTCACTGCTAAACGATGCAGAGTTTGATAAAATTATAAGGAAAGAGTGGGCAGATTTTTTGGAAATAAATGACTCTCCAGGCCTATCGCCATCTCTTCTCTGGGAAGCTGGGAAAGCAGTAATTAGAGGTAAAATTATATCATATTCATCTTATAAAAAGAAACAGGATCAAAAATTAGAAAATGACTTGGAAGATAAAATTAAACAACTGACGGATGAGGACGTAATAAACCCAAATGACCAAATATGGACTGACTTACAAAATACAAAAATACAGTTAGACGATATGCTAACTAAAAAGACAGAGTTTATAATACAACAATTGAGATACAACAACTTTGAATATAATAACAAATCAGGTAAATTTCTAGCAAACCAACTTCAACGCAATCGGGAAAAATCTCTTATAACGGCTATCAAAGGGACAAATGGTGAATGTACACAGTCACCAGAAGAAATTAATCAAATTTTTTATAACTATTATCGCAACCTATACTCAGAAACTAACAAACCTAACCCTGAGCATATTGAGGCATTCCTCAGTAGCTTAAATATGCCTCAGTTAACTACTGAATATAAAGATATGTTAGAGGCGCCACTTACTATAAACGAGTTGTACAGTGCTCTAGATAGTATGCCTAATGGCAAGGCACCTGGCCCAGATGGTTATCCGGCTATATTTTTTAAGCACTACTGGTTAATGCTTGCTCCGCTATTCTTAAGAGTAGTAACAGAAATTAAAACTAATGGTTACATACGTCCACACATGAATACAGCAGCAATTAAACTTTTATTAAAGCCAGAAAAAGACCCCACCCTTCCATCAAGTTACCGTCCGATTTCACTAAGTAACACTGATATTAAAATTATTACTAAGGCTTTCACATCTAGACTAGAAACAGTAATCTCGACAATTATTCATAGCGACCAAACAGGCTTTATTAAAGATCGTCACTCTACTAATAATATTAGGAGGCTCTTTAACCTTATTAGCATGTCACAGCGGCATGATAGGAAGGCAGTTATTATATCGTTGGATGCAAAAAAAGCTTTCGACAAAGTTAACTGGTCCTTCCTCTTTGCTGTTTTAAATAAATTTGGCTTTGGGAAATCATTTATCCACTGGGTGTCAGTATTATATGATTCTCCCAAAGCTACAGTTACTACTAATGGGATTATATCTAAGAGCTTTATTTTACAGAGAGGCACAAGACAGGGATGCCCACTATCCCCTTTATTATTTGCAATATTTATTGAGCCACTTGCAATAGTCATACGCCAGGAAAGAAGGATTCAAGGAATTCACTCTGGGGTAACAGAACATAAAATTAATCTATATGCCGATGATATTTTACTTTATTTAGAAAACCCGGCGATTTCGTTAGGGGAAGTATTTAACTTAATAACTAAATTCTCACAGTTATCAGATTATTCTATTAACTGGACAAAATCAACACTTCTACCTATTACAGAAAATTCATGGAACCCTGCAAGCCAGGACCCACACTACTCATTTCCTATAGGTAATTTAAAATACTTAGGCATAAAAAGCTCACCTAAATTAACTGATTTAATTCATTTAAACTTTTCTCCACTTCTGGATAACATTCATAGTGACTTGGAACGCTGGAATAATCTTCCTATTTCTTTAATAGGACGAATAGCCACCATTAAAACGAAAGTTTTACCTAAAATAAATTATTTTTTTCTCAATGATTCCATTTAAACCTACGACTAACTGGTTCCAGTTGTTGGACTCAGCCGTTACAAAATTTTACTAGAATAAAAAAAAAGCAAAGATTAGTCTATCTACTCTTCAGAAAAGTAAATCCAAAGGTGGTCTAAAGGCACCAAATTTTATGTACTACTATATAGCCAACCAGCTACAATATATCGTTCTATGGGCACAACCCAACAGAGATACTAACTGTTGGCTGGAACTAGAACAGAAGGATTGTAATAACCTCAGACTTCTAGATTTACTCTTTATTACAACATCAATTAAGTGACATAATTGTTTTAAAAACCCAATGATTTCCGCCACCCTGACTGCTTGGTGGAAGGCATTAGAAATTACAAAAGCCCAAGTGGAGCCCTGTGGGCTTTCTCTCCTATGGCATAACCCCGACTTTCGAATTAACAACCAATCGTTTTATTTAGGTGTGTGGGAGCAGAAAGGAATTACATATCTCCACCATCTCTTCTCAGATAATATGTTTATATCATATACATCCTTGCTCCAAAAATACAAAATAACAAACGGAAATTTTTTACATTATCTGCAAGTTAAAAATATGATAAAGAAACAAAATTCCAACACTTCAGGGTACGCTCCAACTGCCTGTTTTAGCTAAAGATATTACCAAGCTTTCTCCGACAACAACAAAAAAAAATTCAAAAATATATAAGTTACTTTCATATACGGATAAAATGTCTTTACCCATCTTAAAATGGGAGACAGACTTGTCTATAGCTCCGGAATCTGACTTTTGGATTCAAGTTTGTGAAAATGCATTTAAAATGACAAAACACACAAATTTACAACTTATCCAATATAAAATTATCCATAGAACATACATTACTCAATATATGATGAAGAAAATGGGACTCTCCGACTCCGACATTTGTCTCCAGTGTTTACAAAACACTACAGACACTTATTTTCATGCTTTATGGTTATGTACTCTCGGTTATGTATTTCTGGACTAAAGTCTTAGAAAAACTTTCCGCTATTTTGGACTGTAGGATACCTTTATCTCCAAACTTGTGTTTGCTAGGTGACCTAACAACAACTGACTTACCACATAAACAATTTCAATCTACACTTGTAGCCCTTATTATCGCAAAAAAAACAATTCTTGTTAACTGGAAAAATAAACAAACTCTCAATATCGACCAATGGTCTAACCTCCTCATAAATCACATTTTAATGGAAAAAATATCGGCCTCAAATAAAAAACAAATATCAAAATTCATAGAAATATGGTCTACGTATATAGAATATTTTAACCTAATTCTGGTTATTTAACGGTTGGGGGGGGGGGGGCAGCTGGTTGCCCCTCTTAACTCACTGCACTAGTTTTGCACAATATATTTTAGACATAGAGGGCACATAACACACTTTGGGGGGGAGTGGGGTAGGGTGGAGACACCGTCTCCGCCCTGCAGCTCCCCTCCAATTTTAATGCACCACACAACTGGGGGGGGGGGCGGGGGGTCATCGGTTGGGGCAGGCCGCAGTATGGAGCAGTGCTGCGGTCCCCTGTCCGTGTGCACCCCCCCATTAATTTCTTTTAATGCACCACATACGCTCATTGACATGCCTGGGAGGCGGGTGGATCGGAGCATGGGGATATCATTTCCCTCTGCTCCGGTTCACCTGCTCCGGTTCACCAATTTTAATGCACCACACACACACACTTATGTATATACACTGGGTGAGGGTCACACTCACGGTTTAGGGGTAGAGTTTGCCAGTCGGCGAGCTGGCGAACTCAGTAACAGGGTTAGTTTTTCACTTAGATCGTTGGGGTGACGACCGGGGCCTCTCCCCGCTGGGCCTGGGGTTTGGGGCTGCCGCCCGTCCTCCGGTGCCCCCATCTCCCCTTCTGCCCCTGGTGTTCCGTCCCTCCGCGTGGTGGGGGGTGGGGTGGCCCCTCTTCGGCGCCGATGCCTGGGTGTGGTGTGTCCTCGGGGTCTGGGGGTCGGGGGCTGGGGGGCTGTCGGTCGGTGGGGGTGGGGGCGGGGGCGGCTTGGTTGGGGGGTGGTGGTGGTGGGGGTGCTGGTGTGGGGGGGTGTCTGGGGATTTGGGGACCTGGGGGCGGTTGGGGCTGGGTTGGGGTGGATGGTGGGGGTGGCTGGGGGGTGTGGGGGGAGTGGGGGTTGTGGGCCGGTAGGGTGCCTGGTGGGCCTGCAGTGCCCCGTCCTGCTGCGTTGGGGGCGCGGGCCGCGTTGGGGTGGGGGGCGCTCCTGCTACTGGGTTTGCTCTCCGGCCGGTGGCCCCTGCGGGGCCCGGGGGTCGTCCTTTGGCGCTGCCGCGGCCTGGGGGGCCCTGAGGTGTTGCGCTTGCTCTGTCCTGGCGGGGGTCGACGGCTCCCCTCTTTGGTGGAAATTTTCATGCATGCCAGATCCACCACACCAGCATCTTTCGAAACTCAGACATAATCTGTTTCTCCCTCAGGTCATTGAATCGGTGGAGGCTGGTGTCTGTGGATCTCACTCTGCTTCATCTGTCCTTTCTACCTTTCCTCAGTTTCTCCTTTGGGCCCTTGAGGTCTCCCTGATTTGTTGGAATTTAGATGTTTCTGGGGTTGGTGAAGGACTCTGGTTAGTGGCCCGGTGGGTGGTGTCTGGTCGGTGCTGGGCTTCGCTTTTCTTTCTTTTCTTTGGTCCCTCTTCGTGTCTCCTGGCGGCCCCACGACTCTGGCTGGATTTTGAAGTGTTCGGTTTAGGTGAACGGTATGGGATTTTTTTTTTTTACACGCACGCACACACGCACGTACACACGCACGCACACACACACACGCACAAACACACATCCACATACAAAAAAAAAAAGGGAGAACAATGATGATGACATGTCAAATGATCAATACTGAGCTCTCCCAAAAAATAAAAAAAATATATAATAATAATAATAAAGGGCAGCACGGTGGCTGACTGGTTAGCACGTCCGCCTCCCAGTGCAGAGGACGTGAGATCGAGTCCGGGCTTCGGCCTTCCTGGGTGGAGTTTGCATGTTCTCCCCGTGCTTGCGTGGGTTTCACCGGGTACTCCGGTTTCCTCCCACATTCCAAAGACATGCATGGCAGGTTAATTGAACACTCCAAATTGTCCATAGGTGTGATTGTGAGTATGGTTGTTCGTCTCTGTGTGCCCTGCGATTGGCTGGCAACCAGTTCAGGGTGTACCCCGCCTACTGCCCGAAGCCAGCTGGGATAGGCTCCAGCACCCCCGCGACCCTAGTGAGGAAAAGCGGTCAAGAAAATGGATGGATGGATGGATGGATAATAATAAATACACTAGCAGAGAATGTCGCTATGACCAAACACCGGTATGTTTTCTTGATTGGTGTTGCGGTGCTTGCTTGTGGAGTCGCGATGTTAATGGTTGTTGGTGGCAGGGTCATAAGCAAACGAGGCGGTCGCCTATGGTGCCATCTAGTGGAGGGGGTGCCAAATTGCAGAAAAAAAAGCTAAAAAATATTTTCCCCCCTCAGGTTTTCTCAAATAAAATATGTAAATGACCCTATTATTTTTGCATTTTTGTATTGGAGAATTTCGTTGTTTTATTGTGCTATTATAATATAGTTGATACTTTTATTTTGAAGAAAACAGGAAAAGGTCTCATAAATTGGTAGGAACTTACTTACGTACTTAGTAGCGCCAAGACGGCGCTACTAATTACGCCAAGTGCAGAGAAGACGTGTGCGCGCCACAGGAAATGAGAGAAAACTGAAGTTTACTACTAATTCAGTGAATTATTCTTTAGCACCTGGCTGAGAAGGGAACAATGTCCGAATTGGAGTGTTTCATTGTTTAACTAATGTTGCTATATTTCATGTTCATTGTGTAATTTATTGCATAGTAAAACTTTTCCGTTTTTGTCTACTGGAGTGTGCTAACGCTCCTTGGTAATATTTAGCAATGCTATTGCTTAAGATTCTGTTTTATTGACTAAGAATCTGTATTTTTGTATGGTTTATTTTTGTTTTAAGGTATTTATGAAGACAACAGGCAAGGTTAAAATGTTTATTTACAATATAAACTGTACTCAAGAGATCGTCAAGGCTATAAAAGGTAATAATTTAAGGCAATTCATTTATAGTACAGTATATGGTAGGGTGACCAAATGTGTGCTCTTTTGGGAGCACAGAACATTTTCTTACGTCCTGTTGGGGCGTCCGGGGGGTTTATAAATTCATGAAAATGTCCGGTTGGCATTGCGTGACTAATAGGAGATGAAGTACACTGTGTAACTGCGCAGGACTGGTACCACAATTTCTAGGCCGGGACAAGTGCCCTCTTTTTTGGGGAAATGGGAATATGGTCACCCTAGTATATGGCTAAAATACGGTAAAAGGATACACAAAACATACCGTTTGAGTTATTAATGGCAATTTTTGTTTATTGGTATTGTAGCTCTTACAGTGTGTAGCGATTATTTGGGTTGCCGTAATGGCTTATGAGAAATGTAGACGGTACTGAGGGGAGTTGTAATTTCCTCAGCAACCTCTGGGGCACCACGTTGACTTTGCTTGTTTGTAGGATAAAAATCCTATTATCAAGTATTCACAATCTGAAGTTGCACAAACATCTTACCTTACGAGCTAAAAATGCACAAATTTCCCCTCGCTGTTCAACATTCAACAAGGAAACTGTGAGTACTTCTGCGAGAACAGAATTAATTGCAACGTCCATTTGTCTATTAGTTTTGTTTATTTGCCTTGGCGTAGGCGCTGGCTTCCTGGTTTTGTCACAGCTGAGCTGCATATCACGCCCCCAAACACAATACCGCTCTGTGATTGGTCCGGTTGATCCGTGGAAATCAGCGGGCTCGATACAAAATGTATTCTCGGGAATTTGTGAACTCACAAATATCGCGAGAATTCATCTTGCAGAGCAAGGTTACTATTCTGTACAATTTGTAGTAATTTAAGATCTTTTGCAGTAAAACTTGACCAAATAACAGGGCAATAATCCAAATGTGACAGAAAAAGTCAAACATCATTATCAAACAACAGCATGTACAATTGTAGATGGAACAAAATCAGAGCATTTTCTTGAAATTGCAATGCCTGTACCCATCTTTGAAGCATTATGATCAATCTGATCAGAAACAAGACAGCAACTCATCTATTTTCACACCCATTTGACCCTAGACACCTGCTCCACTTTGAACCCATCAGCATGCAAATGAAATGCAGTGGCATTAGCAAAAGCGTACGAGCTGCCAAATACTTTTTTTTTTTTTTTTTACAGAAGCACGAGCTGCCAAATACTATAGATTTGTCAATATTTAATACCAGCCAGTTCGTTTGCGTCCATTTGATAATGTTATTCAACTCAGCCTGAAGTTTCACTTTCAATACAGTTGAGAATGGTGATGTACAGAATAAAGTTGAGTCGCAACCCTATGACCCGCCCATGGCAACGGTTATGCTAATCCATGAACTAATCAATAACACACACGCACGCACATTTGAACTGTGCACCCTTAGAAATTTGCATTATCACTTTTAGAAGCAGAATTTTATCACCAAGCCGCCAAACAAAAATTGTCATTTAGTGTACTTCCCAAAAAAAATTCCACAATCTTTCCCCTTAACTCTTTGACTGCCAGACGTTTTCAGAAAAGGGATCCGTCAGTGCCAGCCGATTTAAGCATTTTGACTGATCTTTCAAGGTCCACAGAAAATTTTGTGTTTGGACTATGGAAACACACATACTACCAAATGAAAGATTGGACTCTCATCTTTCATCAGAAAAAAAAATTGTTTCTACCTTATTCCGTTTTTCAGTAATCAACAATAGAAAATGGTTAGTTTCACCCAAATGCTCTGTTTTGAAAGAAAACGGAGAAATCAAGCTTTTTGTGAAACGATATTATTTCATGCACTCACATGAATGATGCCACAAACACCTAAACAGTGCTTTACTTCTGCAAAACACTACCACCAACAATGAAAAAGTGTTTTTTGATAGCAAAATACATTTATTTACATTCAACAGTGTAACAATTTGACAAAACAATTTCGCAAACTATTTACAAATGTGTGCAACCGTGGTACTATTTACAATTGTGTGGATGTTTCAAATACAGTTTTTCTTTTTGTAACACTCCCCTGCGTGCAAGTGGACATAGCAGGATTTGCACAACAGATGAGTTTCACTGGGATGGCTCCTTCGCGTGCAGACGATACACTTTCTTGCCGGCCTTTTTTTTCCGGGGAATAGCAAGTATATACTGCAGTGTGTGTTTGGCCATGTTGCCATCAAGTCTACTCTCAGGATCATGATACGGTGACGTTACGGTGGTGTTACGTCTGGCTTCCTCATTGTCCTTCAGTTCCTATACTGGGTGGTTGATCCATCTTATCCGCTCCATTCATGGTGGCATCGTAGTCCATAACCAGTGTCTTCTCCGTAATCAGACTGTACCCACTCCTCCGACGAATATGCATTGGACTCTTCGTCGTCCGATTGAACGTCCGCCTGAGCGTGCTCGGTTGTGCTCCGCGTTTTCCGGCGTTAGCATCGCTAGCCGGTGAAGCTTTATGACGTGATCATAGCCGCCGCGTCAACGCTTCCAACTTCGGCGTCAACCTCGGAGTCACCATCATCATCATCGTCGTCATCAATGTGCTCTTTAGCATTGGTTGATGCTTTTCGTCTTTGAAAAAAAATGCTCAAGCGTGAGCTGCTTGCAACCGGTCGCCATTATGGCTTCCTCAGCCATTCTCCCCTCAACACTCTAGCTCCGCCTCACGTCTTCTACTGACGCCTACCCAATCTTGTCCAAAGAGAGTCATCGCTGCCATCTAGGGGCCAAAAATAGGCATTATACTAACTAGATCTGCTTGATACTTTCAGCACAGCTGGCCAAGGCTTTCCTCCACCCGTTTCCCCCCCCCAAAAAAAAAAAAACTTGGTGAGCGTCTGTTAACGTCTGTGGTGCTCCTCCGTAGGTTTTTACTAAACGTCATTTAACGTTCTTGGCAGTAAAAGAGTTAAAATATAAACTTTCTTTTTTCATCATTTCTGTATTTCAGGTGTTGCTAGAGAAAGCAAAAGGGGAGATTCTTGGTGTTGTCATTGTGGAGAGTGGGTGGGGCTCCATCCTACCCACGTTCATCATTGCCAACATGATGCATGCTGGGCCAGCAGAAAGGTCTGGCAGACTGAACATAGGTGATCAGATCATGTCTATTAGTGGTACCAGTTTGGTGGGTCTTCCACTGTCTACTTGTCAGAGTCTCATCAAGGTAGGTGAGATATCAATCCTACAGGGTTTTTTATTTTTCTGTCTTCTTCTACTTCTTCTTCTTCTTCTCCGTAAACGATCAAATTTTTGACTCCCTAGACATGAACGAATACTCACCAAACTTTGCACACTCTTCGGGCACGGCGTAAAATTTTATATTATGATGGCTCCATAGCGCCCCCTACAGGACAAAAATGAAAAACAATCCCGGCACGTTTGACCTACAGCTACGAAAATTAGCAGGCACATGTAGCACTCAAGACGTACAAAAAAGTCCATAATAGCCATATCCTAAAATGTACAAGAAGTGAGATATGAATTTTTGAATGTCAAATTTTGGCCCATTTTTGCACATTCACAGGTTTCATACATTTGACCTCTTTTCCTAGACGATACGTTCAATTGAGTTCAAACTTGGCCTGTATCATCTTAAGACCTGGGCCAAAAACTGGGGAAAAAATCTTGAGTTTTCAAAATACTATATGACGGGGGCGGGGCCTCAAACTTTGCATTTCATATTTGCTTTTCCACAAAGGAGAAAATGTTTAATAACTCCCCTGTACATGCTCCAAAAATCCCTAACTTGTCATGTATGTTAATAGTCACGACTTGAAGGCATCTATATGATAATGTTTGGTTATATCTATATCGCCACCTAGTGGTGACAATAATTGACATTTTCTACATTTTCATCTACTGCACCGAGCCCGTGAAAGGGATTCAGTTGAAAATTTGTCACATAAGCTTTAACATGTTGATCATGCCCCACACTAAATATTGTGACTTTTTGGCAAAGGGTATGGCCATGACAGTGCTGCAAAGTCTGACGATTCACCTTGACAATAAAAGCTGCTTTAACTTGACCCAGATGATACTACCTTCTCCAAATTTCACACATTTGATGAGAGTCTAGTCCTGAAGACATCTACTTATATTTCATCATAGTCATAGCGCCCTCTACTGGCCAAATGAAATACGTGTTTTTTTCTTCGATTAACCAGATCGACCTCATATTTGCTCAGAAGACTGTTTAGGCCTTCATGATGTTACAACACGAAGTTTCCAACTTTTCGTGAATCACTGTGGGCGGGGCTACACACTGTTCGCCAAGAAAACAACGCCAATTTTGGGCCTAAACATGCACAGAAACTCGTGAAACTTGGCATACATATCTGGCCTGGCAAAATGAGAAATGTTTTATTATGTATTGTACGATTTTTACAAAAATTGATCACTAGCGCCCCCTACTAATTTTTAACAAAGCAGCTCTTGTACGTTTAAGCAAGATCTACAACAATTTTTAGGTATATGAGGGAGCCCAACACTTACAAAAAAGTCTCTTGGACCCATATGCTAAAATGAACAGAAAGTGAACTGCGAATTTTTGAATGTCCCACTTTTGCCGATTTCTGCACATTTATGGGGGGCATTCTTTTGCACATTTTCCCAACACATTTCAGCCGATTTACTTCAAACTTGGCCTGAACCATGTCAAGACCTCGCCCATCAACAGGGGAAAAAAATCTTGACCCTTAGAAATACTATTTGACGGGGACGATCATAATTTTTTTGTGTTTCATATTTCCTTCGCTCATGAAAGACAGACTGTGAAGTAACTCTTTGGTACATGCTCCAAAATGTTATTTATAATGTTATTTTTGATGCCCTCTATGGACAATACAAGCAATATTGTGCTATAAGTAAAACTAACGATGATGTGTATATATGTACTTTAAAAAATGCCAATCAGGGCAACTCATTGTCCAAAAATAAAAATGGACGCTGATTTTTGAGGGTCTTAACATTGACCAAAACTCTTTGAGCTTACACACTCATCACACCTGGCAAAAAAATAAAAACAATCCACATGTAAAAGTATATTATGCCATTTTCAAAGAAATTTGGCTTTGAATGTACCTGTATCCCAATGTGCAAGTACCCCAAAGTGGTCCGGGCTGCGAGGGCCCTTTATAGCTGCTCGCAGCTCTAGTTTTTGTTTTTTTTACGATTGCTTAAGCACAAATTTGAAAACATGGCTCGGATTTTGAAAACACTACACACAATTAGTACAACCACATCTCACATACTGTGCAAAAATAATCACTCTTGTAAAAATTATAAAAACATGCATGTAAATCCTCTTATGTTACCCTATTAAATACACGTTTCACAAGGTTTAACTCTGTTTCAACCAGTTACACACTACTGTGTTAAACTTCAAACACTTTAAGCCAGGATAGGGAACCCTGGTCCTCGAGAGCCACTGTCCTGCCTGTTTTCTATGTCTCTCGCCTAAAACATAGCTGACTCAACTGGTCAGCTAATCAGCAAGCTCTGTAGAAGCCTGATAATGATCTTGTTCATCAATCAGGTGTGTTGATGGAGGGAGACATAGAAAACAGGCAGGACAGCGGCTCTCGAGGACCAGGGTTCCCTACCCCCTTTAAGCACTGTAAAATAAAAAAAGAAGAAAGAAAATAAATGAATGTGCAAATAAACAACATGGTAAATTAATCAAACACAAGACCATTGCTACAAACTATTGAAAATGTGATTTATTTCTCTTCATATAACCAAAATCAGTCAACAAAGACAATCAGAGCAAAACATGTGCCAACACTGTAAGCCCAGAAAATAGACAAATAATAACACTGTATTTAAGTGTAAAGTTAAAAAAGAAGAAAAAGAAAATCTGAATATATTTTTTAAATATTACACATCTATTCCTCTAGTTGGATCTGACCAGAGAATTTCATCAACATCATCGACAATATCCTCGTAGGCATTTAAAAAAACAAAATAATTTCTTGTTGAAAGGTCTTAGAACAGATGTCACTGTAAATCTGCTATGATTTGACTGACCTTTTAGTCTTTTTAGTCCTATTTCAAGTCTTCCTAGGCCTCTACCTCCTGCTCGTCCTCCATCAATTCCCATCTAACCCTCACAGTTCTTCCTCTGACTTCTTCCATTTTGATTGAAAGCAGGTGAACATATCTGCTGCATTTTTGTAGTATTCAAACCTGATCGGTTTGTCTACAATTGTTTTTTTTGTGTATACTGATACGTGGCTTAATGAGATTACAGATGATGCTATCAGTTTAGCGACAGCACGCTCAGTGGGAAAACACAAGGGGACGGAGTGTGCATTTACATCAATGACAGATGGTGCAGGGGACTCCACCGCAACTTTTATACATTGTTCATCGGACATTACATTTTTATCAGTCACTCTTTTATCTACCCCGTGAGTTTTCAGTGGTGTATACCATTGCTGTCTATATCGCTCCCGATGCCAGCCTTGGACTCTCTCTATCACTATATAAATAAAATGCAGAACTCTCACACAAAAGGAGTATTCGTTCTTGCAGGTAGGGGTGTTAGAAAAAATCGATTCGGCAATATATTGCGATATTACAGCGCGCAATTCTCAAATCGATTCAATATGCGGCCAAATTGATTTTTAAACATCAATTTTTGGGGGGAGTATTCAACAAAACGTCTTACTTAGGGTTAGGATTCACACATTAAGCATGGAAGAATGTTATATTAATGGAACATTAAGCCTTAATATTTAATTTAATTTAATTTAATTGCTGTTCAAACATGAAACAGACTGCAACCTGTTAAATGCAGTGGCTCAGTTATAAGCCTGAATTTTCAGATAAATAAATACATTTTCATACAAATCTTACAGTGCACATGTACAAGTTTACTGATTAGTATTTTCTAAATTTGAGTTAAAAAAAAATCACCATAATCAATTTATAGATTCTTATTGGGATTAATCAGTATTGAATCAAATCGTGACCTATGAATCGTGATATGAATTGAATCGCCAGGTACTAGGCAATTCACCCCTAGTTGCAGGGGATTTTAATCAAGAAAACATGAAAACAGTTCTCCCACATTTTTCCAATATGTGAATTTTGCCACTAGAGGAGCCAATACACTGGACCATGTGTGAATACGAGCACCAAAGCAGCATTTAAAGCAGCCCATCCCCCTCACCTTGGCTCGTCAGACCATATTTCTATTATACTAACACCGGCATATAGACCTTTGCTCACCAGGAACAAACCTTCCATCAAACACGTGAGAGCATGGCCGCAGAGAGCAATGACAGCACTGCAGGGGTGTTTTGAATGCACTGACTGGTTAGTGTTTCGAGAGGCCGCCATGGGAGATCAGACCACAGACATTGAGGAATATGCTGAGGCTATATCTGCCTACATCTATAAATGTCTGGAGGGTGTCACTTTCACGAGGAGTATCACAGTAAGGGCAATTGAGAAGGCATGGATGACATTAGAGGTTCGGGCCTGAAAAGAGAAATCTGCTTCAAGAATGGTAACACCATTCAGGATTCAGGAACAATTTCAGGATTATAGGGATACTAGAAAACTGTGGCAGGGAAGAAAATGAAAGGGACATGTGCAATATATGAGTTAAAACGCTCCCAAAAGTGTAAATTGTATTGTTATTTTGAATTTAAAGTTTTATTTTTATTTTTAATTTACTGTATAGTTTTTTTTATTCTGTGTTTTTATTTTGGCTGTGTAATTTTGACATTTCATCTGGAATGTTATGTTTGCTTGATAACAATAAATCTAAGTATAAGTCTGCCCTTTTGTTTTGCCTTTTGTGCTTCAGGGCCACCGTACCAGCCAGGCACTAATGCTAACACTAGCTGCTAAGAGACTTACGTGGTATCACACGATGATGGCGTAATTAACTAGCGGTTTCTTAGCTTTCTCTATCAGCAATTAAAGATACTTTTGGGATGGCATTGTGATAATGTATGTATGTGTCTATATATATATATATATATATATATATATATATATATATTGTCACAAAGGGGTGGAGGACCCAAATGCAGGGAGGCAGGAGAACCACGGAAGGGATGCATGTAATACTGAACACAATTTATTTAACCCAAACACTAACAGGGGAACTGGGTAAAACTCTAGATAAACAAAACAAACAAAGTTATGGAAAGACCAAAAATCAAAGTAACAACAAAACACAAGAGTGGTGACAGCGACTATGATCCAACAAACACTGAACAAAACCAGGAATCTAAATACAAGCCAACAAAACCAGGGGCTGCAGCGGCACAGGCGAAGAGGCCAGGGGCTGTAGCGACTTGACGTGCGCCGCTGGAACGGGAACTGGTGGCGGCTGCAGGACATGCGTAGCCGGAACGGGAACTGGTGGAGGCCGGGATGCATGTAATACTGAACACAATTTATTTAACCAAAACATTAACAGGGGAACTGGGTAAAACTCTAAATAAACAAAACAAACAATGTTATAGAAAAGACAAAGTAACAACAAAACACAAGAGTGGTGACAGTGACAATGATCCAACAAAGACAGAACGAAACCAGGAAACTAAATACAAGCCAACTGACAAGACAACGAGGGACACCTGGACAAGACACAAGTGGCTGGGGGAGATGATTGAATGACACAAGGGAACAGGATGACGAGTACAGGTACAAAACCTAACAAGCAAGACAGGACAAAGCCAAAACAACAAACCTAAGCATGATATACACAAATCCTAACATATACATATATATATATATATATATATATATATATATATATATATATATATATATATATATATATATATATATATATATATGTATGTGTGTATATATATATATATATATATATATATATATATATATATATATATATATATATAAATATACAAGCCCACCCATCCATACATGCAAATGGCAGAGAACTTTACAGCGTGGGGGCCGCCACGACTTCTGGAATTTGCGTGTGTGGAGGATGTGTGTGGGCTTGTATGTGTAAATCTGTAAAGCGGAATATTAGTGTCAAAAGTCACGTGACAGTGGTAAGATTATGCCAAAAGTCACATGACCGTTATCCGTAGTTTTTTTTTCATACTTGAAAGAATTTAGTTTGGATATGTTTTTGTAATTGAAGAAATGTTTCTTTGTTTGTGTAAAACATGCTGTATTTGTTTTTGAAGCATGATATATTTGTTTGATAGTTACAGTTCTTATGTGCAACAGTGTAAAACAGAATGCATTAGTTTGTGAATGATGTTTTGTATTTGCAAAACACAGAGTTTGTGAATTGTTGGGTGTGAGTAAATCACGTTTTGTGTGTTTGTGAGGTTTTGGCATGATATTATGCTCCTTCCTTTTGTCTCTGAGTCTCCAAAAGTTGGGTGGGGCACGACTAACCCCCTACTACGAGGTGCCAGCATCTCCCCACAGAGAGACTCACCTCTACTGTTTATTTGATCCTTTATTGTTCTTGTAATTCCTATCACAGTAGTTAGTTTTGCTTCTTTTTAAGTTCCCAAGTAGATTAGAAAACAAACGTGCACAGTTCCCAAGTAGATTAATTTTGAGTGTATTACAATTTTATTTGTTGAATATTTTTTTGAAACCTTACAATAAATAACACAATTTTTATTTTTAGGGTCTTAAAAACCAGTCATCCATCAAGATGACCATTGTGAGATGTCCTCCAGTGACAACAGTACTCATCAGACGTCCAGATTCCCACTACCAACTAGGTTTCAGTGTCCAAAATGGCATTGTGGGTACTCTTTCTGAAAATGTATGTAGTATAATCCAGTTTTGATGTAAACGAGTGCACTGGCATATGGACTAATGAATCGGCCTAAAATTTGCTTGAACGTTAAAATGTTATAAATCAGTTTTATGATGCTGATACAGCTGCTGAAAAATGTCTTAAGCTACATTCAAACCAACAGCAGAGGAGGCGTTTCCGGTGGCGCAATTGCATTGTAGTCAATGTACAGTACTTCCCGTACTTGGAGTGGTGGTAAGTGGCATGGCGAGGCATTCGTTTCACCCAAGTTGAAAATTTTGAACTTTCTTCGCGCTTCGCCTTGCGGCAGCCAATCGGTGTTGAGTATGGGCTATGTCACACACAGCGTCCTGTCTGTGCTCACTTGGAGTGCAACATCACGGCCAGCCGGGACCAAATGATAGAACAAGGAAGTAGCATACTGAATGCTGGTTACTTGCTGTTGAACTGTACCGAGGTAGCAATAGTGTTTAGCATGCATAGCTGAAGCTATTTAGCACTACCACCGGCCACCGGATTAAGTGGAAGTAAACATGCAGCTAAAAAAAAAGGCACTAATTTGGTTTGTAACATGTCTGAACATTACATGTGCAAAAATGTTGATCACTGTTTTCCAAAATAAAAGCAGGGATGCATGGTAACTTTTTTCACACCGATTCAGATAACGATAACTTCCTGCTCCTCTACACCGATACTGATATTGATAACCAATAACTTTTTTTTTTTGTATGAATTATGTGGTGCGACCAAAATGAAATAACCAATTTGGGACTTATATTTTAAAATACATTTAATTTGTGGTATGACCTGAAAAAAATAACATACATTTTGTCCACCAAATATATAATATTTTTATTAGAATTTTACTTGTGTGGTTTGTTTTGTTTAAATGGCTAATTCTTAGCCTGATAACATCTGATGCAACCATTGTAGAAAGTTTTTCATAACATATGTATGTCCTAAATTAGATGTCCCAAACTGTAGATAATAGTATAGGTGTAGATTATAGTAAATAAAAACGATAAGTTTTATAAAATGTTGACATCGCTTCTTAGCAAGTCAGTGTCCCATCACTGGTGAGCTATTTTTAGAACAGGGATTACACCGCATGCGTGTGGGTTGCGGATTCGCTCCAGCGGCGGAGCCGATTCGTTTCAATTCTATTGGCTTGTTCAAATTACACCAGCTGCGTATGCGCTGCAGATCGACTGCGGACCAGCACAGTCATGCTGGAGCCCACCAGACAAATAGACCTATTTTCTATTTTTGCCGGACAACGTATCTGTCGACATCCGTCAAATGAAAAAGTAGCACAGAACACATCTAGCGAGACAGGAAGACCGACACAGTTTCGAAATAAAAGATTCCGGTTACTTTTCAGAACAAAACACTTGCGAGATCCTATTTCGCAATCATGTCAGCAAAACGTCCTAATGGTTAAAAGGAATGCCGACTGTAATGACAAGTTTGCTCTATATTATTTATTTGATTGTTACTAACATAACTATGAGATTCATTTTTCAAAAAACATTTCCAGTTTATTACTTTTTGTAGAACCTTTATTTGGACGTACGCCGCCATTGTTATATACGTCGCAACACATTCTGTGCGTAGTGACGTAGAATGGCGGCAAACTCTCTGCCCAGCAATGTGAAACGCCTATACAGAAAGCAAGCCTCGTAATAGTGTTGTCACAATACCAAAATTTGGACTTTGATACTTTACCTGCATAAAATACCTCGATACCGGTGATGAAACGTTACCTCGGAAAAAAATCTAAAACATCAGCAAAAACATCAAAATTAAAACTGACAAAAAAACTTAAAATTATTTAATTTTTTTTATTAATTCAAAATATTAGGATGTGTACGTGTTAATTTATGTACATACAGTATATATTTATGTATATACTGTAAATGCTTTCACATTGCTTGCTATATTCTTGTATTTTGCATGTGATGTCATCCGTTTTATATATTGGCAATACAGTGGCACTCCAAGGACTTAATGTATTAGTTGCTTGTGTGTGCGTACATGTGGCATCTCTGCTCTTCTCCATTCCGCTCCCAACTACAGGGTTCCCGCGGGGTCTATAAAAGTAAAAAAAAAAATCTAAAGTTCAGAAACTTAAATTTTAAACCTTAAATGTCTTAAAAAACAGCCATATTTTCATCCCAGGTCTAAAACTTAATTCACCCAAGTCTTAAAATTCTTGCATCCGCTCCTTCCATTCCGAGAAGTCTGCTCTGTAGAAAAAAAAGAAAAAGAAAGAAAGAAAAAAAATGTACATGTTGCGTTGTTTCTAATGTTTGCATGCTGAAAGAGAAGGAGGCATTTGAGGAGTGTGTTTGCATTGTAGTCAAAATAGTTTGGGTGGGCGAGAGCGAAGGTACGTGGGGCGGTGCAAATGAGGCGTTTGGTGCAATGGGACGCGCCACCGTGTGTTTTGCGGCGAGATTTACGACACAGGAGGGGAAGGAATTATCATTATTGCTGTCTGCGGACATCCCGAACTCTACATTGCAAGTTACCACTACCGGAACAAAAAAAAAAAAAGGCAGAGTGGTGAACGACGAAGTTGGCAGACCTTGGTTGGTATGTATTCACTTTTTTTTTTTGTGATATTTGTTGAACTGTACCAAAACAACAGAAGACATCACTATTGTTTAGCATTAGCCAAAGCATCATTAGCACAGTGTTGGCCACTTAATTGCGATTGTTCAGTTTTTTTTATTTAAACTCACTTTTAGTTTAACTAACTCCCTCTGGAAAGGTAGACAGGACAGGCACGGCGGATACAACTCAACTGTCATTTATTGCTCACACGCACACATCAACACACTCACACACTGCCGCAAATACTTGTTGACATTTAACAGTGGTAGCAGTATTTGTGCTCGGTTAGTGTTAGTTAGTAGTAAATTTAGTTCACATTAGTAGTAGTTAATTAGACAGCTCGATGTGGATACGCATATATAAAGTGCCCCGCCCACACAGGTGCAAATCATTCATTCATAATTGTCCTTACTCCCTATAATAATAATAATAATAATAATAATACATCATAGGCATTCGGTAATTGGCTTGACTAGAAGATATGTACACAAATAAGAAGATTCAAATACATGTGTACACACAAAATTATGCACTACAATAATTTATGCGTTACTGTGATTAAATTAAACTGGCACATCATTTGGAAACAAAACAAAATGTAGTTTACATTGCAGATGGTTCTACACCTCCCACTTGGTCTACTGATTCTAAAATCCAAGAAGGCCACTATACCCATGCAGGTACTCTCAAACACAAATAGGAGTCTTCTGACATCCCTTTGCAGGATTTGTCTAACTTGGTTTCTCTTTAACTGCCCATCAGATGCAGGAAAACTCTGGCACGTACAACGCACAACTCGTACATCACGTACTACTCCATGTGTGTCAGGACAAACTACCACAACTCGACCAAGTTTATACTGACCCCTGACTGCGTTTTGGTCAGCAATCCACACCAGGTCCCTCACCTCGACATTCCTCGGAGGAGCATGCCATTTTTGGCGGATGAAGAGGCCAGGTCCAGCAAGCTGACTCCATCGCTTCTAGAATTAGTTGACCTCGATCTGAACTGCTCTCAGACGCACAACAGGGTAGGAGGGGTATTCAAACCCCCGGTGTCGCCCTGGGGTCTTGCCCGCAGAAGATCTGGCTGCCCAGGCACAGATCTTGAAATGCAGCCTCAAGCTCTTGCACTGATGGTGCCGCCTCCCACTCTACTGACATGGAGACTCTTCAAATGAGAGTTAACCACTTCTGCACATCTCTACGAACATAGCTGATCACCTCACAAAGTTTGGCAAGAGAACTATACTTAGTTGGGTCCACTTGATCAACTAGCATGGCTCCTCGCAGAGTCTCAGTGTCTTTCGTCTTGTCGTCACCATTTATATTGCTGGTGTTTACAACATTTTTCATTTGAGCCCTAATGGTAACTGCTGAGAAAAGCCTTTCTCGAGGAGCTTTCTCAATGCCTCCCTGGCATGAGCTACCATTTCTGAGGCAGACTTCATAGGCCACAGACCAATTCAACCGGACAGGACAGGAACTCGAGCCCTTTTTGCCAGAGTTTTCATCCACCTGTCCAGGAGAGCATCCCCTTGTGATTAGATCAGCAATGTTGATCTCACCTGGGATCCACCACCAGTCAGTTACGGGCCCAGCCTTCTGGATTTCTCCGACTCTGATTGCGTAGAAGGTCTGGAACCCGTAGCTCTCTCTGTGGATGGCCCCCAGTACCGCCTGGCTGTCAATGAAGTGGTACCACTTCTCCAACCGCCCATGCTTCAACATGTGCCCCTTTAGGCATACAGCAAAGATCGCGCCACAGATCTCAGACTTGACGGCATCACCCTTCCGATCAAGGGGAGTAAATTTAGCCTTCAATTCCACTAGACGTGTGACCACGCCATCCACTGTCACCCATCACAAGTACAGCACAGCTCCATAGGATTCACAACTCCCATCTCTCCACTCCACCCAGGGGGTGTGAGGCATCTGTGGAATTGAATGCTGCTCAAGCGGGTGTATTATTTGAACAGTTCAACTGCTTTGAGTCTGAGCTCTTCAGAAAGAGATTCATCCCAGGTGTCATTTGTAAGCTTGCCAGCTTCCTGGTAGGCTCTTCTCACGAGGATTACGCCTTTCTGTTTAACAGGCGTCACCAGACCTATTGGGTCATATAGGCCAGCGATTTGGCTCATGGGCACACGACGCGTCAGTGGATTTGGTGTCCTTTCTTCAACTTCATTTTCAGTAAGGTTGGGTTCTGTCGTAACCTTTTTCTTCCTCCCAGAGAAGTTGATGGAGATCATCACGAAGAGTTTGTCTACGTATACAAGGTAACCAACCCCCAGGGCTTTATTATCTTCCACCTCTAACTAGTTGGGTAACATCAGAGTCATTGGCTTTGAGCCTGCCCCGTCCGGCCTCCCACTTTGACCGGACCAGACCCAGGGCTTGAGCTGAAAGCCTCCGACCTTGAGTTTTTTCTCCACCCCTTTGAGTATGCTGTCCAGGCATTGTGGGTCGTTATGGGAGGTGAGGAGGTCATCCACGTAAGAATCTTCTTTAATGACTCGTCTATCTTCCACAATACTTGAGAACTGGGGCAACTTTACAGTCTCCCGCATGGCTACCTGCGCAATGCACCCTGCAGGCTTGTCTCCCATGTTTACCCTCACGACAGCATAGTCCTCAATTTCATCTTTTGGTGAGTCTCTGCACAGGAACCTGTGGACATGGACCCCTTGCTCTTCCAACTATATGGAATTATACATTTTTGTAATGTCCCCAATGGCTGCATGTTCCCTTTCTCTGAACTTGAGAAGCACCGCCCTAATGGGATTTAGAACATCTAGGCATTTGAGCAGAATGCTGTTCATGCTCACCCCTTCAAACTCTTGGCTACTATTCCAGATTTGCCACACTGGTGTAGTCACTGAGTAGGGGTTTGGTGTGATCAGATGGCTCAACCACCATACAGCACCTTTCCAGCCGTCCAAAACGTCCTACATGAGCTTCACAGCAGCTGCTCTCTCCACCATGTCGTGGATCTGCCTTGTGTAGGCCTCCTTCCATATGGAGTTTTTCATGAGCCCCTTCTCGGCCTTCGGGAATGTTGCTTCTACAATCTTTCGGTTGTTAGGGAGTGAAGCTAAATCCTCCCTCCAAGGATACTTCACGTCCCAGTGTGGCTGGTTGCTGTGGGCGTTCCTCTCTCAGTAGGTCAGGCCTGCTCTTATTATTTCGAGCTTCTTCTCATCAGCCAGGGACATTTATTTTACTCCCGGTAGGCACTTTTCACAGCGACACCCTCCGCAGGCTGGGTCACAAGCAGCGCCTATGCTATCCCATTTTAGCCACTCTTAACTGCATGCCATTGTTGTCTGAGTTTGAATGCCTTCTTTTCTTTCAAAATGCTCTTCAACTTTGACTGCCACTGTCCTCATTAAATGAGCAAAGTGAGTTACTGAACGCCATGCAGTTACCTCCACTTCTTCGAAGAGGTCTGGATGTGTACTGCTGACGGTTTTGCCTAGAGGGCCATACCAGAGAACCAGATCGGTGACTCTTTGAAGCCTTTGCGACGCTAATCGACCTTCACATCTGCTGATCCACAGGTCGATTGTCCCAGGGTGGGCTAGTTCTCCCGGTTGAATTTCTGGGAAGAAACACTCCAGTTCTTTTGACTACACACAACACTGACATCTTAGTGAATGACTTCTTTCTGTTGCAAAACTTCTGGCAGCTTGGACTCTCAGAAGCGTAAGCAGACCACGGCTTGCTAGGCAGTAACTGTTCCAACCTCACCAGCAATGTCTTCTGGTCTTTCAAAAACAGCGTTTGAAGAAGAGTCTGTCAAACCGGTTACCTAGTTTGACATTGTTACTAGGTTTATTAACATACATTAGCCACTCTCTTTTCATGACATCAGGGAGTTTGCTCTCTACAGATCGAATCACCAAATGGTTCTGTATACCATCTACACACCCTAGATCTGTGAGGTCCAATGCTGCCCTTTCAACTGCTAGGATCAATTTTAGGGTCTCCCGTGGTTGATAACCCCCCCAAAGCAGGTTGGGATTGTAGCTCTAGTACTATTTCTTCCGCTGTTTGTGCTTTATCACCATAACGGTTTTCTAGCTCCCTGAAGATATCACTTGCCTCCCGGCAACACAACAGCCTCAGTTCAGCTTTCACAGCTTAATCCATGCTGTCTAGCAAATGAAGTTTTTTGCACTTTAGCGATCCTGTGGGCTCCGCTTATGCTTGGATACTCTCCCACTCGGCCTACCAATACCAGTAGTCCCTCCTCCACCCGGAAAACTTGGGCAGACTTATGGAAGTGAGCCTTATTCTTGGACAAGCCCATTGTTGCTCACCCCGCCGGTGTATGCACCAGTATTGCTATACGGCAAGCTACTACGCCCTATACTGAGACTGACAGGCGCAGCAGGAACACTTGGTTTGCGCGGCACACTTGACAAAAGTTGGAGGTGAATCAGGACCAGCAGTATTTCAACAGGAATGATATTCAGTTACTCCGAAAAGAACAAAATGATCTCATGATGCGTTATTAGGTGATATGTGTAACGATAACATGTTTTGCTTGGAAAATTATTGGAAATTATTAATTCTTTAAGTAATATGGAGTTCAAAAGTCTCTGATTTGGGTTGAGCCAAAAGAGGGGACAGCGCACGCCCTTTGAGGGACACGCCCCACAACTTTAAACAGCCGGCGCAAACTTTGTTCAGCGTACTCGTTTCAGGCCCGCTGTTTCTGCTTCATTCACCTTTTTCACCCCATCTGGCCCAGAACTGAAAAAAGGACTCCCCGGTGCCATCCCACATTTCTCAACCACGTGGCATCTCTGTTCCCTGAACGACCAAGTGTCTCGGACTTGACGATCGCACTGAACCACCACCGTGCACCAAACCCCAGCGTGCGCCCTCCTGCCAGACATACTTTTTGCCTTCCGTTTTTCTTTTTTGTCTTTTTCTTTTTTTGTGTGTGTTTCGTCCCACCTCGGTGGCACAAAGCCGAAGACTAATTTTTCCGTGACCTCGTGTGTCACCCAGAAACCACAGTTCGGACTCTGGCAGCGCGCAACCCCCGTGCGTCAATCCGCACCATCCACCGACCCTCCCGTCGCGGCGCAAGCTGGTTCAACGGCTGGTCTCCCTCAGGACGCAGGCACGCAGCGGATCTCTGCCTCAGCAGCGGGATTTGGGCAGCTGAGACGCGCGCCAATATTACAACTTCGGCTGAAGCCCCCGCACTCGCCTGAAAATACCATCCACCTTGAGTCCGAACTGCGTCCACCTCATCCAACTGTGGAACGTTTTTTATTTTATTTTATTATTTAAAAAAATTTGGGGCTTGCTATTTTAGGAGCAATTTTTTTCTTCAATCGACCTTCCCTCCGCTAGCTCGATTTAACTCACTCCAGTAAGTTGCACGTCTCATAGCCAATTTGACATATCGCTGGTGCAACTTCCATTTCAAATATCTCACAGATTTGGCAAATCAAATCTTTCCTTTCTACCTCGTTAAATTGTTCCTTTCTTATTTTCATTAGCTTTATTTTTATCCCTTTTCTTTTCACCGTATGATAGTTAGGTAGGCAGTGTTTTGATTCTGTATGTGTAACCGTAGTAAATAAATGCATGTTTTTTAAATCTAGTTCAGCCTCAATCTGTCACGGTGTGGTCACGGAGCGGCGTGGTGTCTGTCGGCGTGTGAGGTGGAGGACCCAAAATGCAGGGAGACAGGAGAACCACAGCAGGAGTGCGGGCGAGACTGGCATGCTTTATTTTACAGAAAACACTAACCAGGGTACTGGTTAATGCTAACTAAACAAGGACCTGAAAAGATACAAAATCAAAGTGACAGACAGAACTCCGGGGGTGACCGTGACAAGCAGCAATGATCCCACACGGACTGATCACCACCCGGGAACTAGATACACCCACAGTAATTGGGTAACTAGCCACACCTGGGGCCAGGCACAAGTGGCTGAGGGCCCGGATTGGTCAACTCGCGGAAGGGCAGGAACTCACTCAGGACCAATTGGGACCCTCAACCAAGGCCAGATCTTCCCAGACATGACACAATCGTGGTTGTGTCCGAGTGGATTAGTAATTCTTTTATTAATACAAAGAACCACGATCATTGAATGTGGCAACTTCAGATTATGAATAAATAAATGAGGATTTGGATTTTATTCGTTGTGTTTCTCCAAAACTGAAAGTAAACAGAACGTGGTGCCCCTATAGGTGATTGAGGGAATTCCGACTTCCTCAAGCGCTGATCAAATTACTAATTTGTCCAAAAGACAGCATTAATTATCGCTACAAGTCCATTAGCGGACAGTATGTCCTTATGTTTGATGAAAGCTTTAACGCATCCACCAAATCCAAGCAGTGCAGTCCCATTACATGGGCTCGCAATTCATGGGGCATGGAACAGCGCAGGACCTTCTGAAGCATATACAAGTAAGCAAGCTGCATAGACCTACAGCAGTGTTAAATTGTGTCAAAGGCAAGGCCTTTAGTTTACCCGCTGTATGTTACACTGGATGGTCACTCTCCCTCGGGGGAAAAATCGTTAGTAATGTTTTGATTATAATGTGTTATGTGCAAAGTTAATGTAGAATTGGTTACCATTTCCTGTACACAGTAAAAAAATATATCAGTTGTATTTGAATGCTGAAATCTTGTAGACAATGTAAGCTGAAGGTTTATTGCTTTGTTTATAGTTTTGCAACATGGTTTTGTGCATATATTGAATTCTGATTAAGAGGAGAAAATTAATTATGATGCTGTGGGGCATCCATTTTCCTGCTCCACAATTTCTGTTAAATAATATTTTTTTCAGATATGTGGTCATTACTGCATGTGTTTTATTGACAACATTAGTTAATTTATGTAATCTTTTTATTTCTTATTTTCCATATAGGAGGCATTGCAACCATTGCAACCGCACCCGAGCAGACTTCCCTCAGTTTCTATGGATGGACCCAATGTGAATTGGAAGCTTTTGGAACTCTTCCAACAAGTAAGTCTGAAAAGATAACAGATTTTAATGAACGATTAATAAACCAATAACGTATTTTGATAAATGATAATATTGACATTTTTAAATGGAACCGAAACCAATAGGACAAAAAAATCAAATGTACTGACTTAACATAACTATTGTGTCTACAAAAGTTATGATGGTTGTGGTTAAAATGTTATTGACGATTCATTGATTTGTTGATTATTGTTTGAGGCCTACCATCAAAACCAAGAAGGCCATGGACAATCACTGGTGTCCGTAGTCAGCTGTGGACACCACACACTCCACAATGCATTCAAGACCGGCAAGCTTTTGAAGGCCATGCACCATGTTTTCCACCAAGTTCCTGCACGGTGGGAAGACTACGAAAGAGTCACCAAATCGGCACGGTTCCCAAAGTCATTTTGTGGCCACAGATGGCTCAAAAATCTCCCTGTAGTTGAACGGGCAGTAGAGGTATGGCCATCTCTCTTACTGTATGTGGATGCTGTGCACAAAAAGGAGGTTCCAAACCCCAAGACGGCATCATTTGACACCATTGAGGCAGCGATCAAGGATTTTTTGGTACCAGCAAAGATGCAGTTCTTCATGTCTGTGGCCAGGACCTTCCACTCATGAAAAAGTACCAAACTGACGAACCTGTGATGCCGTTCCTAGCGAAAGACTTGGCTGAGTTGATTAAGGTAACTATTTATTGCTTTATGGCTATGATTTGTGTATGCCTGAGATCCTCTTATTTCTGTTAATTCATTGACAAAAGGAAAATAACGAGTGCTTTAAAGTATTATCTCCAGATAAAAGGGGTGCATCTATTTTTTTTTCATCTTCATTGACTAACAATCTAAACCCAAAGCACTTACCTCTGAAATGAGGTCGTAGTGTTATTTAAAAACCCTTTATTGTAGATTGGAATGTACAGAGATAAATACATTACTAAATAACACAAATAACAATACTACCTTGAGTCAGAGGTGAGTGCTTTGGATTTAGTTTATCAGTCTGTTTATTCATCTTTTAAATTTTCACCAAAAAAAAATTAATAGCAAGCTGTTTTGTCACATGTTGTGGATTGTAATTAAAATGTAGTAAGCCCAGGTTAATTGCGCCCCCCTAGTGTAGGATGGATATATATATATGGATGGATAGATGGATGGATGGATAGAACATTTATTGCTAAATTGATGTTAATTGCTCTCTTAAACCCTATTTAATTAGATTAGAATCATGTCTATGTGTGCAGGATAAAAATAAATGGAATGGGCTAATGGTACAGAGTCTACTGAGACGCTACATGAAGAGAGAGGCCCTTCAAGACATCACTCCTCTTCAACTCACAAAAATCGATGTGTTTGAAAAAAATTAAAAGTGTAAAGAAGTGCCAACATTACATATTTCACTGACTTCTTATGTTCTTTTTCCTTTGTTGTAGGGGATGCCATTGTGCAGGAGTTTGAGGCGTTCTTTTCTGTTGAGGCCAGAAATTAAGCTTTTCTTGCCTTCAAACCGTTTGAGAGATGCCTAGACATGTTATTGTGCGAGCAGTTGAGTGGTCCCTATCCTGCTGCTTGGGGTTTTTGCGAGAAATTGCTCCTGCTTCCCCATAGTCAGGCCTCAGTTGAAAGGGGATTTTCAGTCAACAAAGAGATCCTGACAGAAAACCTCCAAAAGGACTCGATTGTTGCCCAAAGGCTTTTATGTGACTTTGTTGCGATGCATGGATGTGTCACTCAGGTCCGCCTCACCAAGGAATTTATGGCATCTGTAGGATCACGAGCATGCCAGAAAGGACAAGGAAACCCAGGGACAGAAAAGAAAACTTGCCGAGCAGGCTCTGGAGGACCTGAAGAAGAGGAAGATGAGTCTGGAGGTGGAGCTGCCAGTGAGGCAGATGTACTTGCTAAAGAGGCGGAGAGCAAAGCTGGCTAGAAGATGGCTCACCTGATTTCAAACTCTAATGCCCTGAGAAGAACCCATAAAGAAAAAGTTGAGATCAGTGCTTTAAGGGAGGAACTCAGATATATGATAGTATAGATTGTATGTCTCACTAGATATGGCATTGCCGTCCGTCCGTCCGTCTTCAATTCCGCTTATCCGGTGTCGGGTCGCGGGGGCAGCAGCTTTAGCAGGGAAGCCCAGACTTCCCTTTCCCCAGCCACTTCACCCAGCTCCTCCGACGGGATCCCAAGGCGTTCCCAGGCCAGCCGAGAGACGTCGTCTCTCCAGCGTGTCCTGGGTCGTCCCCGGGGCCTCCTGCCGGTAGGACATGCCGGGAACACCTCCCCAGGGAGGCGTCCAGGAGGCATCCGAACCAGATGCCCGAGCCACCTCAACTGGTTCCTCTCAACGTGGAGGAGTAGCGGCTCGATGCTGAGCCCCTCCCGGATGACCGAGCTTCTCACCCTATCTCTAAGAGCCCGGCTACCTTGCGGAGGAAACTCATTTTGGCCGCTTGTATCCGGGGTCTTGTTCTTTCGGTCACGACCCACAGTTCGTGACCATAGGTGAGGGCAGGAACGTAGATCGACCGGTAAATTGAGAGCTTTGCCTTTCGGCTCAGCTCCTTCTTCACCACAACGGACCGATACGGTCACTGCAGACGCTGCACCGATCGGCCTGTCGATCTCCCGCTCTAACCTACCCTCACTCGTGAACAAGACCCCAAGATACTTGAACTCCTCCACTTGGGGCAGGATCTCATCCCCGACCCAGAGAGGGCACTCCACCCTTTTCCGACTGAGGACCATGGTCTCGGATTTGGAGGTGCTGATCCTCATCCCAACCGCTTCACACTCGGCTGCGAACCGCTCCAGTGAGAGCTGGAGATCACGGCTTGAAGAAGCCAACAGCACCACATCATCTGCAAAAAGCAGAGATGCAATGTTGAGGCTACCAAACCGGACCCCCTCAACGCTTCGGCTACGCCTAGAAATTCTGTCCATAAAAGTTGTGAACAGAATCGGTGACAAAGGGCAACCTTGGCGGAGTCCAACCCTCACAGGAAACAAATTTGTTTTACTGCCGGCAATGCGGACCAAACTCTGACATCGGTCGTACAGGGACCGAATAGCCCGTATCAGGGGGCCCGGTACCCCATACTCCCGAAGCACCCCCCACAGGACTCCCCGAGGGACACGGTCAAACGCCTTCTCCAAGTCCACAAAGCTCATGTGGACTGGTTGGGCGAACTCCCACGCACCCTCGAGGACCCTGCTGAGGGTGTAGAGCTGGTCCACTGTTCCACGGCCGGGACGAAAACCACACTGCTCCTCCTGAATCCGAGATTCGACTTCCCGACGGACCCTCCTCTCCAGCACCCCTGAATAGTCAAAATGACGTGTTCTGAGAATTGTAGTTCATCTTGGGTTAGTCATTGTCAATATTGTTTATTGTATTGTATATGTTGTATGCTTATGATGCACTTTCACATGTTTGAAACCAATACAAGTTGACCTTGGTTTGAGAATCAAATGAAACTGTCTTTGTTTTGTTTTGTTTTGTTTTTGCATGGAGGAGGGGTGGGGGTGCTTTGGTCGGTCGTTAAATTGGTCTAAAAAAATTTCTCATAATGGTCTAAATAGGTCTAAAACTTCACTGAGTGATTTCTGCAAGAACCCTGCAACTAGTCAAATGGGCAATCAAATACTACAAACTGGGAACAAAAGAATTCACATTCGACTCATTTTTTAAGGGAAGTGTCTCAACCTGTTGCTTTGTCAGTCGTCTGAGCTTGTTCTATGCAGAACTGAGATTTCCTACTGTGTGCCTGTTTATTGAACACACCTTGAGTCCACTTTTCCATGTTGCTTTTTCTTCTGCTTCTCCGCAAAAAACATTTGCTCTTGTTACAAAACGGTTCTAAACCTGAAAATTTAAAACCACTAGTGTGTTCTTCATGTATTCATTGAAAACATGCGTAGGCAGGGCTGTCACGTGGCTTCCACTCAATATGCGTGCGCTTTAAAAACATTTAAGTACTTTGGCACAACACCTTGTAAGCGAGGTGCTTGGCCATTTATTGGACGTGTTCCTGCCTCGAACCACAGTAACTTTCAGAAAAGCCTTGAAGACAGGCTTTGTCATGCCGGTTAGCTTGTCGTGCCTGTCAGCCATGTAATAAAAAAAAAATTTGCGTGTCATGCTTCTCAATGAGAAGTGCACGGCTAGCAAGCGCTTCCATGTTCAGTGCGTGAAGCTATCTTCCTGCGCCCTCTCGCACACACACCGAAAGAGGCGTTTTCCACATATTGGTAGACAGGCGGCCATGTGTGTATGTGTACCTGACTTTAAAAGAGTCGGTGGGCCGTCTCGTATTTATTTTTTTAAGTACCAGTGCTAGAGTTTTAATTGGTCCTTTAGGAACGCTATGGAGGTTTACCTTGCTTTCTTTATAGGTGTTTCACATTGCTCGGCAGAGAGCCTGCCGCCATTCTACGTCGCTACGCACTGAATGTGTTGCGACGTAAATAACAATGGAGGCGTACGTCTTAATAAAGTTTCTACAAAATGTATTAAACTGGAAATGATTTTTGAAAAATTTATCTCATAGTTATTTTAGTAAAAAAACGAATAAATAATATAGAGCTAATGTGTCATTACAGTCGGGGTTCCTTTTAACGCACTGTTTAAACACCAGCGTACATGGACAAGGAGAGATTTATAATGAAGGTGGAAAGCCACAAAATTATATATGACATGGCACATCCTTTTTATAAGGACAACCTAAAAAAAGATGATGCATGGAACATCATAGCAGAAGCTATGTTAGTAGACGGTGAGTTCAATCAAAGGAAGTCCACCTCTCTTTCTGATTCTCTGTTGAGCACAGACTTTCTGTGTGTTTGTCGTTTTTAATGCCACATTATTATTATTATACATTATATATATATATATATATATATATATTAGGGCTGGGGGAAAACGTCGACCAAGTGCATGCGTCTAAGCTATTTTAATATATTTGCGGCACTTGTAAGTTGCCGGGAAGGAGGGAATTCTAATTATGTTTCACCCCTCAACAGATCTGTAGTCTCATGCGTGGTGGTATTGCTGAAAGGGGTGGAGTGAGAGTAGGTCACTGCATCATTGAGATCAACAGCCAAAGTGTGGTTGCCACACCCCATGAAAAAATTGTCCATCTCCTGACCACTGCTGTGGGAAAGGTGAGCTGCAAGTTCTATCAATGTTGTAAATTTTGGCAGTAATACTGTAAGCATACATTGTAAAGGCAGTCAAACAAATGTGCCATACTGTTGAACCTCTATGGTCACACAGGATCCATTCCAGAATGCCTATTGTTCAGGTTTTTAAATTCATTTTTGCAGTGTTTCACAGTTCAAACTGTTGTCGTCAAAAATCTTTCATTTAAAAAGGAACTAACCCCAAGACTTTTAAACAGTTATATTTTAGATTTGTGCGCATATCACTTATGCATATCTTCTTTATCGGTTGTGTTTATTTAAATCTAATAAGTATTCAGTTAAAAAAAAGTGCTTAAAACGTTTTAAAACATCACAACTACTTAAATGTAGGTCATTACACTCGCACAGCAGGATTGTATTTGATTTAATCACATGTACAGTACAAAAGCTACATAATAGGGATTTATCGATGCATCGGAAATTTATTTAATATTGATGTAAATTATTTAAAATATGCATTGATGTAAAAAATAAAAGCATTGATTCATAACACCATGTTAACTGTTAGTCCTTGTGCCGTTTTTCATCGTTTCTAGCCGGACCCTTTTTGGGGATGGGCAAAATTTGAATGGAACTCTCAACAAGTGGTGAGTTCGCTCCGGTATTGTTTGGTGGGTCTTTGTAGATGCCAATAAAAACTTGGTTAGAGATTTCTAAGTAATCAATTTAATGTTTTAAGTTTTGTAAGAGGCTACGTGTTTACTTAACCCATTAAAACCTAAAGCACCTGCCAAAACATGCCTCTAAAACTTATGGGTGACTTTAAAATCACCCCCGAAAACCTGGTTTCCCTGGAAATGTAACAATATTGGCAATGCCTACTAAATAATTGATATCTCAGCTCCTGAAGCAGATAGAAACATGTTAACAAAATAAAATTATCTTTTGGTTATCAAATGAGTCAATTTGTATCAAATAAAAAATTGGGTGAGTGGTGCGGGTGTGTGTAGTTTTCGTTTTGTTTTGTTTTACCACAAACCAATCCGCGGATCGGGCGTGACCCGAACCGTGGGGCCTGATCCGAATCGACCACGGATCAATGATGATCCATTGCACCACTACTATTAACCATTGTCATATATGTGTTTCTCAGATCCACATGAAGACGATGCCTGCAGCCATGTACCGTCTGCTGACGGCCCAGGAGCAGCCAATTTACATTTAAATAAATTGCCCATTTCTAACCTAACTTCTACTATCATTACTACTCTTCCCAGCATACATCCTATAGTGCAGTGACTTACAAACTGTGTGCCGTGGAAAGTAATCTAAGGTTAATTATTTGGATGAAAAATTATTGGTATTATTTATGTATTCAAGCAAATTTTCTGCTCAGTTTGATTGCTGGAGGTTGTGTGGAAGTTCTGTGGCAAATCTCTTTCATGTTTTTTGGTATTGTCCCTATCTGATCCATTTTGGCGTGACATTCCTGATTTATTGGCAAAGGTATTTAAGTGCAAAATTCAATTTGACTTTAAAACTATATCTTAATGATTTAGGACAACTCAAGTGGAGGGTAGGATAAATTTTTTTTATTGAGAATTCTGTTGTTAGCGTGTAAGAAGGCTTTGACTAAGAAATGGTTGAAGAGATATACCAACAATAAATGAATGAATTGATATAGTATATTGTATACAGTATATGTTATGGAGAGAGTTTCAGCTAGAAAAAGATGTAAAATTGATATTTTCAATGAAATTTGGATGAAATTGACTATTTTCATTTTAGTTTCTGAAGAAAGACCTGACTTTGTTTGATTCCGGTGATTTCAAAGATTTCTTTTTTTGTTTTGTTCATTTTTGTTTGTTTTCAGTATGTGGTTTTGTTTTTGTTGGTGCTCCTCTTCTTTTTGCTTGATTGTTTTGGGGTTGTTGTTTGTGTAAAAAAAAAAATATATATATATATATATATATATATATATTTTATTTTATTTTTTTCATTGCAATGTGTTAATTTATCAATACTAATATCAAATGTGTCAGTCAGGACAACCAATTGCTGTTCCACTAGATGAAAGAAGTTACAACCTGTGTATCCACTTTTTGTGAATTGTTTTGCTTTGTGGTGTGCCGTGAGATTTTTTTCAGACGTGAAATAGGTGCATTGGCTCAATAAAGGTTGGGACTCACTGCTATAGTGTTTTGTTGGGACAACCATTTCCTGTCATCTTTCATCACTAAAAGATATTCGCAGAGAAGGAATTCATACAAATTGTGCACTTTGTGACAAGTTTTTGCAATTCCGTATGATGTCACGATGAGCACAAGCTTTCCCAGTAACACTGAATACGAGTTGGCCGATATACATGAATTAAAAAATGGCCACCAATGAAGATTAGAATGCAATATCTCAGTACAAGTTGGCACTAGATCCTTGTGCAACACCATTTTTCCTCTGGTCTTTAGTGTGAGAAATCCATTTCTGAACTCATTTATCTATTAGAAGGTCATAGTCAAGGACAAAGGCTATTTCTGGTTTAGGTAGTCTAATTATTGCTTTTAAAACATCTAGAACATTTAAAATTGTTTTCTTATCACATTAGGTCTAACCCTTTAGGCCCTATTTTCATGCCCAGTGAAACTCTAGCGCAGTCTAACTGGATGGAGTCTTCTTTCTTTTGGTGTTTTCCTATATTTTGCACAGGTAGTATTGGGCCTATTTGTACTCAAATTTGTTGCTGTATTTATCTTAATTTTGCATCATGAAGAAGATTCTACCATGAATTTTCTTGTGCATGTTCTTTTATGAAGACTCACCCCAAATGTACGTACATTAGATGCTGAAATGCTTTAAAAGCCATAAAAAGTTAGTATTGCCTCTCAAACTTAAACCAAACGCTTAGGACTCAAATTTCCTGCTGTATTTAGCTTAATTTTGCATCTTGAAGAAAATTAATCCATCCATACATTTACTACCGCTTATCCGGGGTCGGGTCGTGGAGGCAACAGCTTTTGGAGGGAAACTTCCCTCTCCCCAACCACTTCAACCAGCTTCTCCGGTGGGATGCCAAGGTGCTCCAAGGCCATTTGAAAGACATAAGGTGTATCCAAATTCACAGGATGGGTCCCCCAAAGGCCAATTCACAGGCCGTGTCCTCCAAAGCCCTCGAAGGCTCCTCCTCATGTAGCCTCCGTGGACCGCGTAAACCCTGGCAAATTTGAACAGCTGTGTCACGCCGCAGTAATCGGGCCTGTGTTGATCTTATTTTGGTCCATCCATTTCTGGTTTTATTTTGAGAGAACTAACCACCACTCTCACTCCAGGTCACTTGCCCTTCCTCCTGCCATGCTCAATCCCAGTTCCTGATTGCTTCCACCTGTCTCCAATTATCCACTTAATAAATAAGACTGCATCAGCCACCTCGGAGTGCTGAAGTGACACACGCCGTGTATGGAAGAAGTATCACAGCTCTTGAGCCACAGTCCCTTGTTTGCCTTGCCTTGCCTTGCCCTGACCCTCGTTGCCATGAAGACAGGCTGTGAACGAAGGTTACGACGTAGCAACTTTCGGAGCCTTCACAGCTTCGCTCTTCGTCAACGCCACCAAAGTTGTCGATGGTTTCCCTACAAGCTCTGCAGAAGCCTGTTTACAAAGATTGATGAATGCGATCAGGTGAGTTGGAGAGTACAAAACACAACACGAAAAGAGCTCGACATAACTACAGCATTTCTGCAAGTACGCCTCATGCAGGCACTTTGAAAGAGACTCAACCTACATATGTAAGTAAAAGTTATTGTTTCTGATCTTGAAACGTAATAATTACTCATAAGAAACATCAATTTAGTTTATTTGATCAGGGGTATGTTATTTAAATTGAGACATCGGCCAAAACAACTTCAACTTATGTTTTTGTGTATTTTTAATTAATTTAATGTAACCAGCAAGCAACGAGATGACTGCACGCTTCATAAAGCTGCGGGTGGACCATGACAACCATTTTACAGAGGCCAAGTTCTCCGCATCCACGGCGTGGAGGTAGAAACCAATTAACCATGTTAGGGACTCAAACATTTGAGCAGGGTAGGCTGTGGAGGATGTTCCATTCGCTCAAGATTATCTAAAACAGTGGTTTTCAACCGCTTTGTGTTGTCCCGTACCCTGACTTGTGTGATTCTTCAAAAATACTAAGTAACAACTGCTACAACAATTATGTAATGGTAATTCATTACCCATTATGAAAAATTACGTTCTCAAAAACTTACACAAGTGGGTTTGGTGGGAAATGGCCTTATGTGTAAAAACATTAAATATACCACATAAAGCTGGAACTCCTTTTGAGTAATTCCGTTCTAGAAAGGCATTTACACTTTTAAATATCAGTAACAAAACACTTAATCCACAGATCCACCATAGCAATTGCGATCCTATTCACAAGCCATCCGAGTATTAATAAGACTTGAGCTGTCACACGATTATGATATTGGTGGCTGTGCCACAGGTTATTGGACTTATGAATACATGAAGTGTTCTGATGGACCCCTGTTTGGGAAATGCTGTATTATAATATAATGTATATATTATAACAATAGGGCTGGGCAATATATCGAATAAATATCTATATTGGACCATGCAAAAAGTTTCATATGGAATTGTATGCTTTTATCTGAACTTAAATGTGCCTCACTATCCAACAGTTGAACATTATCTAGGGTAATTACAATTAGGAATATACTTAGCTTGCTTATTCTGCCACATGAAATTAATGCCATTCTTTCATTAGATAATACATGTTATTTCTAAGGTAGATGTTAAATATCACAATATTCAAAAACTATATCCCATAATTAAAGCACTATACAAAAAGCAGTTCATCCATGTCTTTCCTATATTGTGCAGCCCTAATATGTATAATATAATATAACATAACTTATATTATTACAGGAGTATTATATCTTATGAGGACCCAATATGAAATACTTTGTGTGTAAGTGTCAAATGCCACAATCAGGTCACTGGAGGTCTAACTCAATCAATTACTATTAACAATTCAGTTGCGAGTCACTCCTCTGTCCATATGAAATGGCAAAGCTAATGATTTAAACTATCATGAACGAATGGATTGAAGTGTGTAATATGCATGTTGCCAATAATAACAGGTTTCCTAACCATTTTCCCAATGCATTATTTGACACAGGACGATCTTGGATAAATTGGGCCTTCAGGGCAAGGTTAGTATTTGAAAAATAAATATAAAGTCCACATTTTTTTATTAATATTTTTTGTGAGCATGAAGCTACGAAAAACCTTCAAAGAAGAGATATTATGACTCAGACACGGATGATCTAGCTACTACGGATGTTTCGGTCAATATGCTGGACTCCATAAACAAAAAAACTAGATGTCCTCTGCCTCATCCGCGAGGACGTGAAGGAATTAAAGGTGAGTTTGGAATTCGTCGGCCAACAGTTAAGTGACCTCCAACGAGATAAGGCCGAGTTACGCTCTTCACTCGCGGCTGTTTCAGCCGATTTGGAAACGATTAAAAAGGAGAATAGAATGCTAAAAGAAACGGTTTTGAATGTCCAATCCCGTAGCATACGGGAGAATTTAATATTGTCAGACATATCCGAGAATACTTCTGACAATCCAGAGGCCGAGATAAAAAAAGATTATGACGACATCGTTAAAAATTCAGACAGTAAATAATATCTCTTTTCACAGTGTACATCGGCTTGGAGCCCGTAGGGGCAACAAACCCCCTCCTATTATCACTAAATTTGAGCATTTTAAACAGAAAGTATTTGTTAAAAGTAATGGACGGGAGCTTAAAGGGACCTCTTTCGGAATGAATGAACAATTCCCAAGAGAGATTAATGAGCGGCGAAAGGTACTGTTTCCTTTAATGAGACAAAATAGGCAGGAGAGTAAACGGACTACGATAGTCGTTGATAAGCTATACATCGATGACCAACTATTCCGGAACCCCAACTCCACTCCCTAGCTGTTCTAATTAGCATTGGTGGAACTAAAAATCTCGCTTAGGTTACCAGTTACTGGTGTATTGTTACATGCTTAATCCCCCACTAATTTCCTTCACTTCCACCTCCCTCCCCGTTTTTTCACTGTTATATTTACTTACACGTTACCTCATATTTTACACAAATTACATAAACCACCTAACCACTTTGATTCTATCCTATAACATGCCAATATTAACAAGTAGCCTATACAGATATATACACAGGACTGAGTTTATATTGTTTATATGCATAAATTAGTTCAGGTTTCCTGGAATGTTTGTGGGGCTCGTTCACAGGCAAAAAGAATAAAACATTTTAGACCATCTCTTAAAATTAAAAGCAGATATTTGTCTCCTACAAAAATCTGAAGAATTTTAGTCAAGAGTACTTATAACAGTAGACAAAGAGGAGTCTGTAAACTCATACATAAGAATTGATTCTTTAGTGTTTAAAATGACAAAACACACAAATTTACAACTTATCCAATATGAAATTATTCATAGAACATACATTACTCAATATATGATGAAGAAAATGGGACTCTCAGACTCCGACATTTGTCTCCAGTGTTTGCAAAACACTAACAGACACTTATTTTCATGCTTTATGATTATGCACTCCGGTTATGTATTTCTGGACTAAAGTCTTGGAAAAAAATTCCGCTATCTTGGACTTTAGGATACCTTTATCTCCAAACTTGTTTGCTAGGTGACCTAACAACAACTGACTTACCACGTAAACAATTTCAATCTACTTGTAGCTCTTACTATCGCAAAAAATACAATTCTTGTTAACTGGAAAAATAAACAAACTACGAATATCGACCAATGGTCTAACCTCCTCATAAATCAAATTTTAATGGAAAAAATATCTGCCTCAAATAAAAACCAAATATCAAAATTTATAGAAACATGGTCTACGTATATAGAATATTTTATTTAATATATTTAATATTTTTTGGCGTGGTGTGGGGGGGGGGCTTACTGGTGGCTGGGTGTGGGGTGTCTGGGGGGTTTGGGGGCCTGGGGGCGGCTGTGGCTGGGTTGTGGTGGATGACTGGGGGGGTGCCTGGCGGGCCTGCCGTGCCCCCTCCTGCTGCGTTGGGTTGGGGGTGCGGGCCGTGTTGGGGTGGGGGGTGCTCCTGGTCCTGGGTTTGTTCTCTGGCCGGTGGCCCCTGCGGGGCCCGGGGGTTGTCCCTTGGTGCTGTCGTGGCCTGGGGGATCCTGAGGTGTTGTGCTTGCTCTGTCCTTGCCGGGGTCGACGGCTCCCCTCTTTGGTGGAGGTTTTCATGCATGCCAGTTCCACCACACCAACATCTATCGAAATTCAAACACAATGTGCTTCCTCCCCTGGTCATTGAATCGGTGGAGGCTGATGTCTGTGGATCTTATTCTGCTTCATCTATCCTTCCTTCCTTTCCTCAGTCTCTCCTTTGGTCTCTTGAGGCCTCCCTAATTTGTTGGAATTTAGATGTTTCTGGGGTTGGTGAAAGACTCTAGTTGGTCGGTGCTGGATTTCACTTCACTTTCCTTTATTTTCTTTGATCCTTCCTCGGGTCTCTTGACAACCTCACAACTAGCTGGATTCTGAAGTATTCGGTTTAGGGGAATGGTATGGGATTTTTAATAGGTTTTAGATGAACTAATGAGTACACACTCACACGCATGCACGCAAACGCACATACTCACCCACATACAAAATAAAATAAAAAACATATTAAAAAAGAGCAGTGATGATCACGTCAAATCGGTAAAATTACCGAATGAAGAATACTGAGCCCTTAAGAAAAGAAAAAAGAATTGATTCTTCACTCTAAATAATACAGTAACAGACTCAGAGGGCAGATACATTATTATTCAGGTGACTATTTTTAATAAAATATATACATTTGGTAATTTATATGTCCCTAATAATGATGATCCGGCCTTTTTCCATGAATTTTTCTCTCAGCTGTTTGATTTAGCAGCGAACTCTACTATTATTATTGGAGGAGACTTTAACACAGTCTTAAATCCATTAATAGATCATTCTAATAATACAAGATGTATAAGGCGATTACAATCTACTAAAGTAATAGGGGAATATATGGATGATTGTGGCCTCGTCGACAGCTGGAGATTTAAAAACCCAAATAAGGAATTTACCTTCTTTTCCGCTGTGCACCGGTCTTTTTCAAGAATATTTTTTTCTCACAAATAATTCTATTGCTGATAAAATTGGTACAAAAATACATTCTATTATTATTAGCGACCATGCACCAGTCTCCCTTACCGTACAAGTTGATTATACCTTTAAACATCTCACTGCTAAACGACGCAGAGTTTGACAAAATTATAAGAAAAGAGTGGGCAGACTTTTTGGAAATAAATTACTCTCCAGACTTATCTCCATCTCTTCTCTGGGAAGCTGGGAAAACAGTAATTAGAAGTAAAATTATATCATATTCATCTTATAAAAAGAAACAGGATCAAAAATTTGAAAAAGACTTGGAAGATAAAATTAAACAACTGACGGATGAGTACGCAATAAACCCAAATAACCAAATATGGACTGACTTACAAAATATAAAAATACAGTTAGATGATATGCTAACTAAAAAGACAGAGTTTATAATACAACAATTGAGATACAACAACTTTGAATATAATAACAAATCAGGTAAATTTCTTGCAAACCAACTTCAACGCAATCGGGAAAAATCTCTTGTAACGGCTATTAAAGGGACAACTGGTGAATGCACACAATCACCAGAAGAAATTAATCAAATTTGTTATAACTATTATCGCAACCTATACTCAGAAACTAACAAGCCTAACCCGGAGCATATTGAGGCATTCCTCAGTAGCTTAAATATACCTCAGTTAACTACTGAATATAAAGATATGTTAGATGCGCCACTTACTATAAACGAGTTGTACAGTACAGTGATGGGTATCCGGCTATATTTTTTTTAAGCACTTCTGGTTAATGCTTGCTCCACTATTCTTAAGAGTAGTAATATAAATCAAAACTAATAGTTACATACGCCCACACATGAATACAGCAGCAATTAAACTTTTATTAAAGCCAGAAGAAAACCCCACCCTTCCATCAAGTTACTGTCCGATTTCACTAATTAACACTGATATTAAAATTATCACTAAGGCTTTCACATCTAGACTAGAAACAGTAATCTCGACAATAGTTCATAGCGACCAAACAGGCTTTATTAAAGATCGTCACTCTACTAATAATATTAGGAGGCTCTTTAACCTTATTAGCATGTCACAGTGGCATGATAAAAAGGCAATTATTATATAATTGGATGCAGAAAAAGCTTTCGACAAAGTTAACTGGTACTTCCTCTTTGCTGTTTTAAATAAATTTGGCTTTGGGAAATCATTTATTCACTGGGTGTCAGTATTATATGATTCTCCTAAAGCTACAGTTACTACTAATGGGATTGTATCTCAGAGTTTTACTCTACAGCAGTGGTGTCCAAACTCGGTCCTCGGGGGCCGGTAGTCCCGCAGGTTTTGGAGGTTTCCCTGCTCCAACGCACCTGTTTCAATCAACAGGATTGTTATCAGGCTTAGTAGAGCTTGCTGATGAGCTTCAGCTGTGTTGGAGGAGAGAAATATCCAAAACCTGCGGGACTACCGGCCCCCGAGGACCGAGTTTGGACACCACTGCTCTACAGAGAGGCACAAGACAGGGATGCCCACTGTCCCCTTTATTATTTGCAATATTTATTGAGCCACTTGCATTAGCCATACGCCAGGAAAGAAGGATTCAAGGAATTCATTCTGGGGTAACAGAACATAAAATTAATCTATATGCCGATGATGTTTTACTTTATTTAGAAAAGCCTGCTATTTCGTTAGGGGAAGTATTTAACTTAATAACTAAATTCTCACAGTTATCAGATTATTCTATTAACTGGACAAAATCAACACTTCTACCTATTACAGAAAATTCATGGAACCCTGCAAGCCAGGACCCACACTACTCATTTCCTATAGGTAATTGAAAAGATACTTGGGCAAAAAAAATCTCACCTAAATTAACTGATTTAATTCATTTAAACTTTACTCCACTTCTGGATAGCATTTATAGTGACGAGGTGAAAGGTTTTGTTTGGTAACCCGGTAGGTAGTAGGTGATGTCTGGTCGGTGCTAGATTTCACTTTCTTTTCTTTTCTTTGATCCTACCTCGGGTCTTCTGACAACCTCACGACTCTAGCTGGATTCTAAAGTATTCGGTTTAGGTGAACGGTATGGGATTTGTAATATAGGTTTTAGGTGAATTAATGTGTACACACTCACACATGCACACACACACATGCACATACTCACGCACATACTTAACGCACAAACAAAAAAAAGAAAAAGAGAAAAAAAAGAGAGCAATGATGATGACATGTCGAATCGGTAAGATTACCGAATGAACAATACTGAGCTTTCTCTAAAGGAAAAAATAAATAAAAGGAAAAAATAAATAAAAGGAAAAAATAAATGTAATAGTAGTTTAGCTTTTTTTTTCCAGACAGAAAAGAGGACTACCCAAGCCATTCATCTCTCAACCCCAAGTTTTAATTTTTCCTTCAAGTTTGTAAAGGACCGACTTTTTCAGATGAAGACAGCACCATGTGTTTGATTGGGCAGAAAGATTTTACTATTACATAAATATAATTTAACAAAAAGCAAACTTAATCTATGCGTAGCAAAAAAAAGTACATTCCATAACTTTTTGCAGGACAAATCAGAGTGTGCTAGTGCCGTTCAAACAACAAATAGTAAATCAAATAATGTCCGCCTGAGCAGGGACTTATTTGAAGTGTGCATGAACCACTTGTTTCAGGACTGGTGGCATAGATTTCAATGGAATTCCTGATCTTGCTTTCCTGGTTGGAGGTGGGCCATCATACTGGTTCCAGGGTCCACTACATTATCCACAAGGGGATTTGCAGAGCTGCCATGTCACTGTGAAAGATGGGATTCATTTTTGTTAAACAATTCATTACATTGACTTTAACTCATGTACAATTTTTTTAGAATTTTGGCATTTTGTGTATGTGTGGATGCCATGTCTGAACAGTTCAAGATATTACAAATTTGGCATATTTGATAAGAGGAATAGCTCAAATACCATCATAGTTTTGTGGGTGTTGAACTACCTAGAGATAATCGTGGTCCGCCGGCACCGCCTTCAGGGCAGACACTTCAGCAGACAGCTGGTCCCTCCACTGCAATTCAGCGACGGAGTCAGTCCCCTCATCCTCCTCCAACACGTCCTCTACGGCAATGAGGTCTCCCACCCCAAGGCATATGTTGTGCAGGACGGCACAGGCGGCGATGACCTGATAAAAAGTATACGTTTGTATATTCATTGGACATTGTACTGACAAGGACAAGATTGTATCCTGAGGGAAATGTTAAATTTTATACTACAGTAGAAGTTTATCACTGTCATTCACATGTCTTTAACTTACCTGTAGTGCACCTCGAGGGCATGCAAGAAGATGGCCCGGAACCTCGTCTTCATAATTCCAATGAACGCCACCACATCCTGCACTGGCTGATTGTAATGGGTAATGAGGGGGAGTGGTTGCTGAAGGCAGGGGTACCAAGATGAAGTGCCCTGGATGAGGATACAGCTCTCTCTGGTAGAGGGGGCAGTGCCGGAGGACCCTGGAGTCCAGTAGATGTCCAGAAAGCGGCCCTGATGGTCACACATGGCCTGCAGAATGATGCTGGGAAACAGCTTTCTGTTTTTATAGTCCTGACCATCAAGGCCGCTCGGAGTCTTGATCCGGACATGGCAGCCATTGATTGCCCCAGCAGCTTTTGTGAAGACGGTGCCTTGCCAGCCTTGCAAAACCCCGGGTCACTGCCTGAAGTTCCTCTGCAGTGCTGGGGAAGTGGATGACTTGGTGGCGTAGAGCCACCACTTCCCCAGTGACCCGGTGGATGATGTAGTGGACCTTTTAGTAGTGTAGTGGACCATTAACCCTGTAGTAGTATGATTAAGTGCTTTTGCTATTATGAGAACTTCAGTGTTTGGTCACAAACCTGGTAACTTTTATTTTTAAATGTATACAATTATTTCTGTAGGCTATTATTACATATTGGTTACTTGTTATAATGAAGAACTAACAATTACTTCTGAAGTTATAATTCACATTATTGGCTATATTATTAGCAGATCAGTAACATAAAAATTATATCCCTATGAAACCTGTCAATATTGATAATAAAATAAAGAAGCTGATAGACCTTATATAGGTAGAACTTACTTCATTTGTTCTCAAAAAGACAACACGCCGATGAGGGAGTTTGGCTCTCCTCTCTTCCTCAAAAAGTATATATACAATAAAGAAATATAAAAGGAAAATAATTTCGGGGTCCATAATTTTAACTCAAAGCAGGCGAATTTAGGCCGATGAAATTATGTGAAATATTCAACGTCAACACGTCGCTTCTGTCAGGACTCAGGAGTTTGCTTCGTAGCACAATTGTAAACACGTAACACCTGCGTAGAAGAGCGCTGGATTGTGGGCGTTGCAAAGGTTGCTTTTGTGCAGCCTTCACTTGGGCCCCATCTCCATAGATACTAAGGCCAAACGTGAAGGCTGGATTTGAGGGCCACGTGACGTTGGACACAGCAAGCGGTCGAGTCGCGCCGGAAGTGATGTCATGCGACCAATGAATTGGCCTTTGGAGGACCCAACCTTGTGAATTAGGACACACCTATAGTCTCTCCACCGTGTCCTGGGTCGTCCCCGGCCTCCTGCCGGTGGGATATGCCCGTAACACCTCTCCAGGGAGGCGTCCAGGAGGCATTCGAACCAGATGCCCGAGCCACCTCAATTGGCTCCTCTCAATGTGGAGAAGAAGCGGCTCGACCCTGAGTTTCTCCCGGATGACCGAGCTCCTTATCCTATCTCTAAGAGAGAGCCCGGACACCCTGCGGAAGAAACTCATTTTGGCCGCTTGTATCCGGGATCTTGTTCTTTCTGTCATGACCCACAGCTCGTGACCATAAGTGAGGGTAGGAACATAGATTCACCGGTAAATCGAGTCCTTCTCCTGAAGAAAATTCTACCATGTATTTTATTTCTATTTCTATTTATTTATGTTCTTTATGAAAATTTTCAAATAATCATCCCAAGTGTACATTAGATGCTGATAAAGCATTTAAAGCCATAAAAAGTTAGTTTTGGCTCTCAAATGTAAGTCAATTGCTAGGGACTCAAATTTCTTGCTGTATTTAGCTTCATTTTGATTTATTTTGATGCCTCTAGACCTTTTGATTTGCTTTTCTGAATTAGTCTATTACTAATTTTTGCTTCTTTTTTTTTATTCCAGTAGAATTTCCAGCAACTGGAACCAGTTAGACGTACGTTTGAATGGAATAAATGAAAATAAATAATTAATTTGGGGTTAAAAAAAATAATTTTAATGGTGGCTATTCGTCCTATTAAAGAAATAGGGAGATTATTCCAGTGCTGCAAAGCGTAACTGCAGCATCCCAACTGTGGAAAGTTAGCAGCTCATGTGTGCAGTGTTGTGCGCTAGCTAACATCACAGGCTAATGCTAGCACAATGCCACATGTATGCTACTCCGCGGGGACGCACATGACGTCACCCTACACCACTCCACCCCTCCCCAAAGAAGCTGTGGAGTGTGCAGGGTCCACACACTCTACTACAAAGGGAAGATACAAGGTGATAAGTGCAGTCAGAGCAAAACAGTCAGGGCTCTTCGTACTCATCTGGGCATTGGTGGAGCATGCATGATGTAGAAAAAGATTTAAAATTACCTTTTTTAAATTGCACAATGCACCTTTAAGTTAAATACTTCCCCTCACGAGATAGCAGGTTCTTCTAAAGTAATATATCATTGGCATATAGATTGATTTTGTGTTCTGTTACCCCGGAGTGAATTCCTTGGATCCTAATATCCTGGCGTTTAGCTAATGCAAGCGGTTCAATTATATCGCAAATAATAAAGGAGAAGAGTGGTCAGCCCTGTCTGGTGCATCTCTCTAAGGTAAAACTGAGATGTAATCCACTCCAGCACTAGGCCTAAACCAGATTACTAAAACTAGGTCATTTAAGTGACTTGCATCAGCGTGGCGTAAATTTGTCTAGGTCTACCCGTATACACACACAAAAATAAATGAATAAATACAAATGTCAGTGCATTTAGACCAGCATCATAATACAATAACATAGTGGAGCCGAGTTGTCTTAAAAATGAGGTAGAGGATTTATTCCTAAAATAAACTAGAATTTATTATTGTAGGCAACAAACATTAATACTGTGCTTTAATGTAGGAAAATAAAAGTGTTATGTGTTGATTACATTAGAATGTATTGAAAAATATTGAATAAAAATCATACTCAAATAAATGTTCCAAAAACATCAGTGCCTAAACATTAAAGAACCCTAAAATAAGGCTGGTATTGGCACAGATACCTGGTACTCGCCTATCATTAGTTACAAGTGTTGCATTTTATTAGGCAGATGCATGTTAAAATAGCATTTTAAAAGACTGATGCTTACTAATTTGGTCTGTAACATGTCGGAGTATTACATATGCAAAACTGTTCGCTGTTTTCCAAAATAAAAGCAGATGTTTGCAAATAATGAATTTTAAATTAAACAAGATATTCAAATGATTGACGTATGAAAAAATATATAAATTAATGTGGCAGTTGAATAGTTGTCAAGTAATCAAATAATCGTTGCACCAAATCGAACCGAATCGAATCGTAATCCTATTGTATTTAACCGAACCGAATCATTCCATCTTAAAATCGAACCGTCCTTGTATCAGATCAGTGCACCCCATGTATCGATATACGTATAGAATCGTCTTGATTGGAATGATTTACACCCCTAATACAATGTATTACAAGTAATAGAGAATGAGTTTAAGAATATTATGAAGTGGAAAAGAAATAGCCCCGCACAGCACAGAAAAAGGTTCACTGGTGCTTGTGGTGTCAGGAAAAAAGAGGTCCACCACACAGTTGAAAATTGAGCCACAATTTATTGGCTTCATCAGGCTATATACTGTAGCTATATAGCGAAATGCGTTGTGCAAGTCAATAAATTGGTGCTCAATTTTCAACTGTGTGTGGTGCACCTTTCGCTTTTTTTCAATATTATGAAGTGGTTCATTGCTAACAGACTGTCTATAAATATTAGTAAAAACAGATTTATGATTTTCAGTGGTAGAAATATGAATGTTGATGCAACACATAGAAGGCATAGAAATGGAAATGGACTAATGAAATAAAATTTCTAGATATCTTTATTGATGAACATTTAACATGGACAGCGCATATAGAATATGTCAAATCTAAGGTGTCACAAACCATAGCTGTTACAGAATCATTGAACAAGGATGCTTAGTTATTGTTGTATAATTCATTGATTGTTCCATAACTGACCTATTGCATTGAAGTGTGGGGGTGTGTAGCCAAAACCTACATTGAATCCATATTTCTTTTACAGAGACGTGCTATTCGTGTTGTTTGCGATTGTGGATACAAAGACCAAACTAAGCCATTATTTATGCAACTAAAAACTTTAAAATGTAATGAATTGATGGAGTTTAACAGCGTTAAAATATTGTATAAAGCCCATTGTGAAATTTTACCAGTTAATATATGTTGGAGAGGCTAGGTTTGGACTGTATAGCTTTGATTCAAATGGAGTATTTCTCTTTTCGCCCTCGGGGTGTAGGTCAGAACACAAAGGAACAGTGGAGAGAAGATATGGATTGGCAGCTTTAATCCAGGAACATCAGCAAGAGTACAGTAGGGGCACCTCGGGCAGTTCCCTTTCTTGGTTCCCTGGTCCAAATACAGCTCGGCTGGTGTCCCTCGGCGAGCAATGAACCGTCTGAGGGCCATGAGGAACGAGTCGGCGTGGATCGTGTTCAGGAGATCAAGATATATATATATATATATATATCATTGGTGGAGATTTTCATGCATGCCAGATCCACCACACCAGCATCTATCGTAACTCAGACACAATCTGCTTCTCCCTCAGGTCATTGAATCGGTGGATGCTGGTGTCTGGGATCTCACTCTGTTTCGTCTGTCCTTCCTACCTTTCTTCAGTCTTTCCTTTGGGCCCTTGAGGTTTCCCTGATCTGTTGGAGTTTGGATGTCTCTGGGGTTGGTGAAGGACTCTGGTTGGTGGCCCGGTGGGTGATGTCTGGTCGGTGCTGGACTTCACTTTCCTTTCTTTTCTTTGGTCCTTCTTCGGGTCTCCTGACGGCCCCACAACTCTGACTGGATTCTGAAGTGTTTGGTTTAGGTGAGCGGTATGGGATTTCTTTTTTTTTACACGCACGCACGCACGCACAAACACACACACACATACCAAAAAAAAAAAAAGAGAACAATGATGATGACATGTCAAATGATCAATACTGAGCTCTCCAAGAAAAAAAAACAAAACAAAAAAAACTAAAGGAGATCAAGATATACGCCGCTGATGGTGAGAAACTTGAATATGATACCCCACTTCTTCTCCGTACGCCTTCCCACCTTGACTTGGAAAGGCCCAAAGCAGTCAATTCCGGTCGAGAAGAATGCTGGCTTAAAGAGGCGCAGTCGAGCGGGTGGAAGGTCCGCCATCTTGGGGACATCTGGTTTTGCCTTCCAGCATCGACAGTCTGTGCAGGTGTGCTGGTAACGGCGTACTGCTTCACGGCCATGCAGTATCCAGTATGAACGCCGTATCTCCGCGAACACTCTCTCTGGCCCTGGATGATGCAGACGACTGTTGAAGTCTTGAATGAGGAGTCTGGTGGAAGGATGGCCAGGATCCAACACGATAGGGTTCACTGCTGTCGGCTCGAAATCTTCAGCATGACGGAATCTGCCTGCAACACGAAAGAGCTCCTCTTTGTCCAATTCAGGAGCCAAGGCAAGAATTGTCAGCTGCTGGATGGGACCAGCCTTCAAAAGCCTCAGCTCATCTGGGAAGCTCTCATGCTGGGATCGCTTAAAGATGAGGATCTTTGCCTCGCGGTAATGGCTGCTGCTCTGATCTGCCGCCCTGTGCAGCTCCTGCACTGTAGCATGTAGCAAGTCCTTCCAGGTGTCATAAAGCTTCGCATCTGCCTATCTGCCACTGACTGCGACTGTCGTGACACCTCAGAAAGCAGACTTCCTCAGCTCGGAAGTATCGTCGTCCTGACTGACACTGGGCCTGGCTGGCCATTCTTCCGGGGGTTGGAGGAGGAACAGAGGGCCTTGGCTCCACCTGTTAGGCTTTACAAGGTCCTGCAATCTCTTGCCTCTTCTTATATCGTCGGCAGGATTCCTTGCTGAGTCTATGTAGCGCCAGGACTCAGGGCTGGTGAGTTCCTGTATCTCCGCCACTCTGGTGCCAACAAAGATATTGAAGCGGCAGGACTCTGACTGCAGACACGTCAGAACCGTGGTGGAATCTGTCCACAGGACGGTCTGGGATTCAATCTTCAGCATAAGCTCCTTCTCTATGAGCTTAGCCAACTGGGCTCCAGTGATGGCTCCGTACAGCTCCAATCTGGCCGTGGAGAGGAGACGCTTGGGTGCAACTCTTGAGCGGGCAAGAAGGAAGGACAGGTAGACTTGACCTTGCTTGTCGCTTGTTCTCAGGTATGCCACTAAGCCATATGCTTGCTCAGAAGCGTCCGAGAATACGTAAACTTTGTGGGTGACGCTTGACTCGTCTACTTCGGCAAGTAGATATGCTCTTGGTAAGGTTACTTGTGACAGGAACTGTAGCTCGTCATCCCAGTTGTTCCACGCTTGCAGGAGGTCCTGGGGCAGGAGAGGATCGTTCCAGTGTCTGTGTTTCTCCCAAAGGAGTCGGACAAACATCTTGGCCCGAGTCGTGTATGGGATGAGGAATCCTAAAGGGGTCGTACTGACTGGCTAGGACCCGATAGATGTTCCGCATCGTTTGGGTGCCATACTCGATGGGTTGGTGCTTGTAGCCTATGGTGTCAGTTTGACAGTGCCAGCTGAGTCCGAGCGTGGATTCAGAGGCAACTCTGTCTTGGGTGAGCCAGAGCTCGAAGCTGTCGGATCTGGCCTCTTTGGGTAGGTGTTCGACAACACTTGGCCCATTACTTGCCCACTGGCGTAGGTCGAATCCGCTTGTCGACCAGACGTCTGGCTTCCTCAGGCGTAGGGAGGGTCTGCAGTAGGTTGTCCATGTAAAAACATCTCTTGATAGAGAACCTCATGTCATCTCCTGGCTGGCTATGTTCGGCTCCATGACGTTGCAGAGCGACCATGGTGCAGCACGGGCTACAAGTGGTGCCAAATGGTAGGACCTCTGTCACTCGTACACTTCTGGAGGGTCATCTTTGGTCAAGTCATGCCAGATGAATCAAAGGAGGGGACGGTCTGCAGGTAGGAGGCGGACTTGGTGGAACATTCCCTTAATATCTGCGTTAAGTTGTCCTGGCGGGGGTCGACGGCTCCCCTCTTTGGTGGAGATTTTCGTGCATGCCAGATCCACCACACCAGCATCTATTGAAACTCAGACACAATCTGTTTCTCTCTCAGGTCATTGAATCGGTGGAGGCTGGTGTCTGTGGACCTCACTCTGCTTCGTCTGTCCTTTCTACCTTTCCTCAGTTTCTCCTTTGGGCCCTTGAGGTCTCCCTGATTTGTTGGAATTTAGATGTCTCTGGGGTTGGTGAAGGACTCTGGTTAGTGGCCCGGTGGGTGGTGTCTGGTCGGTGCTGGGCTTCGCTTTTCTTTCTTTTCTTTGGTCCCTCTTTGGGTCTCCTGGTGGCCCCACGACTCTGGCTGGATTTTGAAGTGTTCGGTTCAGGTGAACGGTATGGGATTTTTTTTTCTTTACACGCACACACGCACACACACACACACGCACAAACACACACAAACATACCAAAAAAAAAAAGAGAACAATGATGATGACATGTCAAATGATCAATACTGAGCTCTCCAAGAAAAAAAAACAAAAAACAAAAGGAGATCAAGATATACGCCGCTGATGGTGAGAAACTTGAATATGATACCCCACCTCTTTTCCGTCTTCAGCAGGAGAGATATGGAAGGACACCGTAGAGCCACAGAGAGTCTGAACGTCTTGGCGGATTGTCCGAAGGGGGAGGTCCTCTCCATCTACCCCGTAGACCGAGCTCTCGGACAACTGCTGAGAGGAGCATCGTCCTTTCAGACCCGTCGTCAAGGATGGCATAGGTGGTTACTGAACATTTGCCATGACAAAGAAGAAGTTGGATTACCTTCAATAAGATCCTGTTGCCCTCTGGTGGGTGGTCGATGTACAGGACCTCAGTAGTGGGGCTCACTTGGCGACTGTCCTCACTAGTAGAAGATCTCTGTTGTCTATCGTTAACTTCATGAAGGACCTGTAGATGTTTACCTTGACTCAGGCTGCAGGGTTTCTTCAGGTCACACTGAGCTGCTAGGTGGGCCTTGCACAGCGCCAACACCTCTTGTGGGTCTTAATCCAGTCTGTGAGCTCGTCTTTGCTCAGCTTTGTGACTTTGGCGCATTGTCTGACAAAGTGCTCCTCGTTCTCGCAGAAAGGGCAGTAGGGCTTGGCTCTCCCCTTTCTCCTCTTCAAGTCCCTCGCAGGTGGACTGGGGTTCTCAGGTCTCTCTGCGGCATGGAGAACAGTAACAGTTCAAGATCCCTGGTGACTTGCTTCTTTTTCACCGCTTTAGGTGGTGTTGGCCCATCGAACTCTCGACACCATGATTCATATTTGAGCCGCTGGGCCAGATCGAGCAGAGTGGGAATGGTGCCTGCCTGCTGGAAGGTGCATCGACGGAAGTCTGCTCGTTGCTCTGGAGGGAGTTTACTTAGAAGTCTCGCCAAACGAGACCCACAGCGAATTTTGGCGTCACCATCAGTGCCCAATGTCCTGAGAAGACCAACTGACCCACATGGACGGTGAACCGCTCGAAGGCTGAGGTGTCATCACGACGACGGACACTGGCTATTTTCTTGAGGGCTATTTTCTTGGGGCTGACCAAATTTCTCTTTGAGAGCATACATGATGTCTCTTTGCCTCTTCGAACTTCAAATGGTCCACCAGGATCTGGTATTTGAAGAGTTTTGTCCCTTCCACTGGCAGAAGGTTCTCCAGCGCGAACTCACAGGGATCACGGCTGCTGAAGTCTGGTATTGTTGGGCATGGCCCCCTGTAGGTCTGTTCAGTCGTGACTGTTGAATCATGGTGCTGTGAAGCTGGAGTCTGCCAGCTTTGTCTCGGCATCCGAGGTGCTTACTGCGCGGAGACTGGTAGGCGCCCTGACTGTTGAGGAGGACTGGTTGCTGCATAGGTAGGGAATCTAGCAGGTAGATGCTAGGCATATGCAGGCTGGTGGTAGTTTGGAAGCTGCTGAGGTACACAAGCAGCAGGATAAGGTGTAGCTCCAGTGGGTGGAGACTGGTACTGGAACTGAGGTGGCGTCGACGTAGCAGCTGGATACTTTGGCCTCAGAGATGGTTTTTGTCTGGCGCGGTAGAGGAAGAAGACACAAAAGGAGTGTAAGACTCTCTGCTTCACTGCCGGGATTGGAGGTGCGAAGGTTGACTGCTGGCCTTTGCTGGCGAAACTTCATGGCGGCTAGATGCCTGGCTCTTCATCTGCTGTAACTGTTAAATCAGCTCTTCTAATCGGTCAGTCATCGTTGAAGCTGGCTGGTCGTCAGTCTGCTGTGTCAGGCTACGGCGGGGGATCCGGACAGTCCTCTTCATCTTGACTGAGGACCAGATAGGGGTCATGACGGCTGACAAAGTGGGGCATAGCTTGCTGAAGACTGATGACTTTGCTGGTCAGCCTCCTCATTTCAGCCTGAAATTCAACAAGAGTAGCTACGTCGGCATGCATATCTCGCTGTGACTGCTGTAACACGCCCTTCTCTCTGTGTATGTCCCTTAGCTCATCTCTTAAGCGAAGTTCCGGAGACATGGGGTGAGGGTGGTTCTCGGACTTCCTCCCTGGGCTCTCTCTCCGAAAACCATCGGTGGGCTAGCTGGGGTTTCGGACTGTATCTTTGCCGCTCTGGGTAGTACAGGTCCGCCTCCTGGAGGTCAGCATTCCACCGGTGGTGACTGGTGTAGGGAGAGGGTTTGAAGTAAGGGGGGTTCATCTTAGCCGCTCCCTGTTTGTGAGATGGCCACTCCTCTTTGTACCCATGCCTGTCTCATTGCCTGTGCCCAATGTAGTTGACATGGCAGTCATCTAGATGGGCTAGGGGGCGTTTGACGCTTCGGTCATGTTCCAGAGGCTTCGGGCTCCATGCTATCCAAAGGTAAAGAGAGAAATCCGGCTCGAAGGACCACAATGTTGGAGTGGCTAGGTTTGGACTGTATAGGTTTGATTCAATTGGAGTATTTCTCTTTTTGCCCTCAGGGTGTCGGTCAGAACACAAAGAAACAGTGGAGCAAAGATGTGGATTGGCAGCTTTAATCCAGGAACATCAGCGAGAAGCGGTTACAGTAGGGGCACTTAAGTGTACAGGCATGGGCTGCTATGATGCAGGCACTATGGCTATCTATGGATGCTTGTAATCCTGTGTATGCATGGTCTGATCATCTATGTGTGTGTGAAAGCATGTGGAAGCGTGAATGTGTGTGTGTGTGTGTGGTTGAATGTATGTGTGGTTCAATATGTGGTTCTGCAATAAACAGAAAAACAATCCAGCGTATGAGTGTGAATACCCTGACTCTTTTTTTTCTATTTTTTTTTTCGTGAGAGCTCAGTATTGTTCATTCGGTAATTTTAGCAATTTGACATGTCATCATCATTGCTCTCTTTATTTATTTTATTTTTATGCTTTATTTTTTTATTTTGTATGTGCGTGAGTGTGTGCGTGTGAGTGCGTACTCATTAGTTCACCTAAAACCTGTTAAAAAATCACATACCGTTCACCTAAACCGAATACTTCAGAATCCAGCTAGAGTCGTGAGGTTGTCAGGAGACCCGAGGAGTCTTTTTTTTTCTTTTTTTCTGGAGCGCTCAGTATTGTTCATTCGGTAATTTTACCGATTTAACATGTCATCATCATTGCTCTATTTTTATTAAATTTTTTATTAATTTTTATTTTCTATGTGGGTGAGGAGGTGTATGTGCGTGTGTGTGTGTGCGTGCGTGCGTGTGAGTGTGTATTCTTTAGTTCACCTAAAACCTATTAAAAATCACATACCGTTCACCTAAACCGAATACTTCAGAGTCCAGCTAGAGTCGTGAGGTTGTCAGGAGACCCGAGGAAGGGTCAAAGAAAATAAAGGAAAGTGAAATCCAGCACCGACCAGACATTACCTACTACCCACCGGGTTAAGAGTCTTTCACCAACCCCAGAAACATCTAAATTCCAACAAATTAGGGAGACCTCAAGAGACCAAAGGAGAGACTGAGGAAAGGAAGAAAGGATAGATGAAGCAGAGTGAGATCCACAGACATCAGCCTCCACCGATTCAACGACCAGAGGAAGAAGCAGATTGTGTTTGAATTTCGATAAATGCTGGTGTGGTGGATCTGGCATGAAGTCAGGCTAAGGTTCCAACTCACGACCTTCAGCTTGGGAGACTGCCACACTACCACACTACCACCTGAGCTGTGCCCCTTCTACTGTTTGTTTTTCTCCAAGAGATCAAAAACGATGCCTTTGGTTGGAAAGATTCCATGCAATCATGGAAGCAGCTGCAGCTGACATTAATGATATACTAGCAGAAAGCAGGAGCTGCGTAGCTCAGGCAGTAGATCGGCTGTCTCCCAAGTTGAAGGTTATGAGTTCGTTCCTACCTTGAGTCACTTTTATTTTTTCCAATTCTTTATTTCACTCTCTTCCAAGTGTAAATATTACTCTAAAACTGAGTCTATTTGGTCCCTATCTAAATAGATACAAATTGACTGTACAGAATCTGTGTAAATAATTGAGTGAGAATTCTGAGAGATGTTTCCAAAGCAGTCACTTTGCAAACTTTATTTACAAACTTTATTAAAATTGTAACAACATCTTGGTGACTTTGTGGTGTTTGAATGTAGGAGGAATAATGGGGCATTCATTCATTCATAGTGGACTACGTGTCTCTGGGATGAGTCCTGCAAATCATCCATGTCCTTTTTGGTGGCTCATCGGAAACGACTACAATTCAGATTGAGCATTACCAGTGTATCAGTGTTGACATCCGCAGCACTATTGAGCTGGTTTGGAATTTTGTTTCTATAATTGTACGAAAGGGAAAATATTATTTAAATATAAAATTTATAATGGTTTGTTCTGTAGAATGGTATGACCCATCATTACCCCTTGTCCACCATGTATAGCTTAACAGCAGTGCTGAACTAACAGAAGAGGACACAAGAAATGTTCTTGATTTGGCACTGTCCTGGGACCTGCCAGGTGTCACAGAAACCAATCGACGGTGGCTGTATGAACGTCTTTCATTCCACGCTGTAAGACATAGGTTATTTTCTCTTATTACATTTGAAAGCAACACCAAAATTGCAAATCTAATGATCAAAATAAAAATGTATTGATAATGTGCTGTGTCATGAAGTCTATTCTAGAGAACATTGTGTGGCCTACTCTGGAAGATGATGAGGAAGAGTCCTATGTTGAGGACCAGTGCAGACTAACTGTGTACCTTGGGTGTTTTATGGAAATGGTAAGTCTTTTACAATGGATGGTTTGGTACATAATACACTAATATGGGACGTTGTCCAAAACTCCACTTGTCTTTCTGGCAGTATCCTGTGAAGAGCACAAAGCCCTTCTAAAATTCTGGACTGGATGGGAAGTCTTGCCCAGACAATTGACTGTACAAGTGGTGAATAGCCAAAGTCTTCCACCTGTTTTGAGGTCCTACGTCTTCCTGCACACTACCAGAACTACGAGTCATTCTGTGTGGACATGCAAGCCTGCCTCAAATCCTCTGACTCAGGTTTTGGTTTGGTTTAGAATTTATATAAATTGCAACGGTATTATTTGCGATTTCTTAAATACATTGCAAGCAGGGTTGGGGAATCCAGGTCCAGAAAGTAAAAACCCTGAACAATTTGGTTTCAGCTGCAGGTGCTTCTACTCAGCAGGTGGAGATGACCTTGTTTACCTGCCAGTTGAAAAGAAGCACCTGTGGCTGAAGCCATTCTGTGCCAGGGTTTTTACTTTCAGGGCCTCGATTCCCCAACACTGATTGAGAGTTCCAGTTCAGACAAAGGACCCCAAAAAAATCAACAATAGCTAACTAAACAAAGTTTTAATTGGGTCCAGAAATCAGCTTACAGTTTTGATATATCTGACAGATTGTCATATAAACCTTGATTTAAGAACGTGACTGATGAACGTGGCTGATTCATTAAGCTAAAAGTTGATTTTGCCTTTAAATTTTACACATTCATAAAATGTGTATTTTATTTATATATATATATATATATATATATATGTGTATATATATATATATATATGTGTATATATATATATATATATATATATGTGTATATATATATATATATGTGTATATATATATATATATATATATGTGTATATATATATATATATATATATGTGTATATATATATATATATATATATGTGTATATATATATATATATATATATATATATTTTTTTTTATAAATAGTATAGTATAAATAAAAAATTGTATTTTTCCTTATTCACAGTTCCATTTAGAAATGAACACAACATGTACTGCATGTCTTAATATTTGCTTCAAATTGTTTAAAGAACGTTTTAATTACATGTGTCAAAATTTACATACAAAGCTGAAGTTTGGAAGTGAAAGTATTTTCTGGGTTGCCACAGATGTTACAAGGCGCCTAAACTCTAAAAATGTATGTAAACATAGTATGTAAAAGCAATGACCACTGTTACATTCAGAAAGTAAAGACTACAACATCATATACAGTGTCTTTATTACAGTGACACTGCTTTTTTGAAAATCTTTTTAACACAGTTTAGCAATCAGACTAATATTGGAAGGACGAGATCAGCTAACAACTACACTTGCTCAGGTCAAATGTTAGGAAGCATATGTTTGAAGGTAAACTTGCAGAGCTTGGCTAAGTGGAACATTGATGTGTGGCAATTCTGCAAGTTCTCGTTCATTCAATGAGCGGGGAAGCTGGACCTCTGGAATGGGGGTCTCAGTTGATGGACGAAGACTATGCGGTCCCGTCCAGTCCACATCGTAGTCGTCATGAATCTGAAAAAAGTCTAATTGGTCATGAGACGTGCAACTTACTGGAGTGAGTTGGATCGAGCGGATGGAGGGAAGATCGGTTGAAGAAAGACGTAAAAAACTGCTCCAAAAAAACATGGCAAAAATAAAAATTGCAAAAAAAAAAAAAAGGCTCCGCAGTCGGACGAGGGTGACACAGCTCGACTCAGGTGTGGTTGGGACTTCAGCCGGAGTTGTCCTCTCGGCGCGCGGGAAGATCCGCGTATCAACTGGCCAAAACCCGCTCCTGAGGCCGAGATCCGCTGCGTGTCTGCGTCCCAAGGGAGATCAGCTGTTGAACCAGCTCTCGCTGCGATGGGACACTGAAGGCAGGTGCGGAGTGACGCGCAGGACTTTCAGAACGTGTCCGTTCAACTGTGGTTGATGAGTCCCAACGGGGTCACGGAAAAGTTCGTTGACGACTGTTGCCGAGGTGGGACGAACGCAAAAAAAAAAGAAAGAAAATATGAAGAATGAAAAAAAATACTGAATGTGTCCGTCTGACGTTGCGCGGCGCCTCTGGTGCGATCGCCAAGTCCGAGACACTTGGTTGTTCAGGGAACAAAGGTGCCACGTGGTTGAGAACGTGGCACGGCACCGGGAAGTCCTTTTGTTTGGGGCCAGACGGAGGGGAAAAGGTGGAAAATAAACAGGATGGCGGAAGATGAGAGAGTGAACAAAGCCGGCGCCGGCTGTTTTTAAAGTTGTGGGGCGTGATCAAGAAGGGAGGACCGACGCCTCCCTCTTTGACTCGACTCAACTCCAAGACTTTTTAAACTCCAAATTATTTAAAGAATTAATAACTAATAATTCAAATTTGGCCAGGCTGGCAAGCCAAGTTCTTCCAAGCAAAACATGTTATCGTTACACATATCGACTAATACTGTGGCACGAGGTAATTTCGTTCTTTGCGGAGTAACTAAGAACTCTCTTGAGGTTGAAATACATATGACATTCTTTTCCAAACACAAACAAAACATACATGGTGTGAAACATTCAGTTGTGCGTAAGTAATAATTTTTTTTAGATGAACTGTGTATGATTGCTTTGTGGGTCATAGGTGTTCCATATGAGGGCAGTTTCCCCACTTGAAGGCGCTGTGGTAACTTTCAAGAACGCTGGAATGTGACTGACCTGGGTTCAACCAGGCCATCTGGCTTGGGGTTTATCTGTGATTTTAATCCACAAACACAACTGGGGAGAGGGTGGAGCCCCCCGATAAGACACTTTGGTACCATAAACTTGTGGTTCTGGCGGGTGAAAAGCAAACATTCACATCCTGATGACATGGGTGATGGTTGACTTCAAAAGTGTGGAAGGCCTTTTGGTCGTCTCTGGCGAGGGTGAAAAAGAGGGGGAGAGTTGCTATCTCTCAACCCCAACCCCAGGTTGACCTTGCGCATATTTCCAAGAGTGAATTGTTTGAGGAAAGGCGACTTTATAGATGATATAGAGGAAATGAAAATGTACAGTACATTCTGGGTGGTTCAACTAGGTTAAAAAAAGAACTTAAAATAAAGTGTTCGGCTACATGCAGTATCATCTTACTTTGAATGTGTAATCTTCTCGACAGTAGATGTCACAACATCATTCTGTAGCCGGCATTTGGCTGGCAATGCTGAATATCTTGCACTATGACATTGAGTTCTTCATCTCCAATAGTATAATACCTATCAGATTTCCTGCAAAGGAAAACAGATCTTGTGATAAGTTATCATGATCTATTTGATCAGCGAGAGTGAGCAGAGCTGCAGAAATACCGCTGAAGTCCGCCATCGTTCCTTCTGCTGCCTCCTGCCAACTAACAACGGTCATGACCCGTATCTAGGAAAACTAATCGATTGTAGAGGATCAAACAGGAGGCCCAACCCACTGACTTTGATTGACAACACCAAGTAATTCGGCTGTAAAACGGCAATATGTAATAGAAAGGCCATTGTGGAAAAGGACATTATGAAATAAAAACTGACTTTAATTTTTTTTTTCTTATCTCATAAAACCTTGGAAAATAAATGAAATGTCATTTTTACTAAAAAGTATGACGTTGTTAAAATAATCATTATGAAATATTTAATCTAAATAAAATATTAGTTACATATTAAAGAACGGCATGAACACTTTCATAATAATACTAACACATTTTACAATTTAATGGCCACATTACACAATTGCCTGTTATTTATCTAAAGGATATTTATTTCAAAATTAAATTTTTATTTATTGAATTTTGATACTTTCGGGCTTCCATACACTAGTACATTGCCTCATTGCCTGACTGTGTCACGAATTTGGGTGTCAAGTTTGACTGATTTTAAAATTGGAGAAACAAATCAGTTCTGTTGCAGAGAAAAGTTTTTATCAGCTCTGCCAGATAGCCATTTTTATCAAGACCGGACTTAGAAAAGTAAATTCATGCTTTTATTACAACTCGTCTTGATTATTGTAATTCCATGTATGCAGGCATCAGTCAGACTGCTCTTGCCCGTCTGCAGCTTGTACAAAATTCTGCTGCTCGTCTGCTTACTCAGGCCCGTAGGCGTGAGCACATTACCCCTATTTAAGCATCACTTCATTGGCTCCCTGTGCACTACCGAATCAATTTTAAGCTTTTGTTATTTGTTTTTAAATGTTTGAATAATCTTGCGCCTCCCTATTTATCAGAGCTGCTTCACCCTTACTGCCCAACCCGATCCTTTAGATCAGATGACCAGTTGTTTCTGGCAGTTCCTAAAACAAGGCGAAAGCTTACAGTAGAGGTGACAGAGCGTTCGCGACTGCTGCTCCCAAGCTATGGAATCAATTACTGCTAAGTGTCAGTATTTAAATCACGTCTAAAAGCACACTATTTTTCTCTGGCCTTCAGCACATATTAACTTGTCTGGTATGATATTTACAAGTAGCAAACTGGCATGAATCTGGTTGTATTATTTAATTTTATGTGTTATGTGATTTTTAAGTATGTTTTTTTTCTTTTATATATATTATCTTGTCTTATTTTCCTGTTTTTATGGGCAGCACTTTGGTTCCCCTGTGGATTTTTAAATGTGTTATACAAATAAAGTTAATTTGATAAAGAAACCCAATTTATATTGAATTGTAAACTGGTATTGAATTATTATGTGTTTATTAGTCTACATAAGCGTTAATAATGGCATTATAACAGTTAATATCAGACAGTAAGACATTTATAAAAAACTTAGATCATAGGTCATGGGGCCCTTGTAAGTCCTTAAAAGATGGTTATTATATGTTCATAAAACTATATAAGCATTAATATTGTCATTTTAATATACAAGACCTTTATAAGTGTCAGTAGGGTGGGGGCTTTAGGACCCAGATGCGGGAAGTCAGAGCAAGGAGGCAGAGGTGCAGTCCAAAAAAGAGGTTTTAATTTCTAATCAAAAAGCTAACTTCAAAGTGCAAAATAAACGGAACTAACAAAACATGAAGCTAAACATGGCAAAACAACTTAGGCAAAACTAACAGCATGACATGGATCCTGATAAGGCAAAAAGGTCAGCGTGACGTGGCGAATGACTTACGACAGTGGCAACAATGAACCGACACAGACAGGGGGGAGACAACCGACTAAATACACCAACACTAATGACATAACAAGACACACCTGGCTGAGGGCACTGATTGGATGACACATGAGGGTAATGGGGAAAGGTGGACACAATCAGGGTTGACAAAGACACCAAACAAGGAAGGGCAAGTGACCTGAAACGAGAGGAGTCAGACTTTTCACAATAAAACAGGAAATGACAAGACAAGGGGAAAACACAAGGAAAACAGAAGCTAAACATGACAGGGAGTAAACAAGACTGAAAATAAACATGACAATAAGAATCTTAACCTATCCAGTGTTCCGTTCCGTTCCGTCTTCAATTCCGCTTATCCGGGGTCGGGTTGCGGGGGCAGCAGCTTTAGCAGGGAAGCCCAGACCTCCCTCTCTCCAGCCACTTCAGCCAGCTCCTCTGACCAGCCGAGAGACGTAGTCCCTCCAGCGTGTCCTGGGTCGTCCCCGGGGCCTCCCGCTTCCCGCCGGTAGGACATGCCCGGAACACCTCCCCAGGGAGGCATCTAGGAGGCATCCGAACCAGATGCCCGAGCCACCTATCCAGTGTGTCTTTGTCAAACCTTAATGATATTTTTTTTGCTTCAATACTAATGTAATATTCTTAATTGCTCAACAGTGATTAGCTTTTAAGTACTAGTTAGCTGTTAGTTATGTTTTTTGCAGCTACTGGATATAAAGCAAGAACAATGCATTATGAAGGCATATTAATTATTAAGGGTTATTAACTACACATTTATTAATTGTTGACAATGATTTTCAACACTTGTACATCTGGAATAAACAAAATTTTTTATTATGGTTATAAATCTTAAAAATCTTTAAAAATGCATTATTAAGTCTTTATTAAACACTTAACGAGCTTTTTGCAGCTGCCGGATCAAAAGTGAGAACAATGCATTATTAAGGCTTATAAATGTTTATAAATGCATTATTAAGACTTTCATAAACAGTTAACTGAGGTTTTTTTGCAGCTACTGGATCTAAAGCGAGAACATTACCTTTTGAAGCCATATTAATTATTAAGAGTTATTAATTACACATTTAATAATTGTTTACAATGGTTTTCAACACTTCTACATCTGGAATAAACACAAAATTGTCATGTTTGGGTAGTGTTTTTCCTTGTGTGTCTCCCTTGGTCTTGTTAAGTGTAATCCTGCCCTTCCTCGTGTCAACCAATCAGTGCCCTCAGCCACTTGTGTCTTCCCCCAAGTGTGTCTTGTTGTGTCATTAGCGTGTGTGTCTCCTGTCTCCCCTGTCTGTGTGGGTTCATTGTCATTTCCCTCCCGGTATGCTACCAGTTTTTGCCTTATTGTCCTCCCCACGTTTTGTTTTCTCTTGCCATTTGGAGTTCGCTTTTGTTTTGTAATAATGTGTACATCACCTTTGCCTCCTTGCCCTGCTTCCCTGCGACTGGGTTCTCCACCAAACTTTGCCTTCTTGACAAAAATGTGATTATGGTTGATTCAATAGTGAAGAAAAAATACAAAATAATAAAGTTGTTTCAACAGTAAAGCCAGAACTGTCATTTATTGCTGTTGCTGTCAAGTTAAGATGACATTTTTCTTAAAATGTGTTAAAGTGAACTTAACTCTTTCACTGCCAGACGTTTTCAGAAACAGGATGTCCCCAGTGCCAGCCGATTTAAGCATTTTGACTGATCTTTCAAGGTCCACAGAAAATGTTGTGTTTGGACTATGGAAACACACATACTACCAAATGAAAGATTGGACTCTCATCTTTCATCAGAAAAAAGTTTGTTTCTACCTTATTCCGTTCTTCAGTAATCAACAATAGCAACTGTGGTACTACTTACAACTATGTGGATGTTTCAAATACAGTTTTTTTTATATAACGCTCTCCTGCGTGCAAGGAGACGCCGCAGGACTCGCACAACAGATTATAGTTTCACTTTCGCTTGTCCGTTTCGCGTGCAAACGTTACACTTTCTTGACCGCCTTTTTTTCCGGGGAATAAATAGCAAGTAGCAGACTGTACACACTCCTCCGATGAATATGCATTGGACTCGGGGCACTCTCCGTCGTCCGATCGAACGTCTGCCTGTGCGTGCTCGGTTGTGCTCTGCGTTATGACCCCGTCATAGCCGCTGCGTCAGCGCTTCCAATTTCGCCGTCAAGCTCGGATTCACCATCATCATCATCGATGATGATCATCGTCGTCATCAATGTGCTCTTTTAGCGTTGGTCGATGCTTTTGGTCTTTGAAAAAAACGGCTCGGGCGTGAGCTCCTCGCAACCGGTCGCCATTTTTCCTTTGTTTTCCATTCTGATCTCCTGCTCGACGCTCTAGCTCCGCCTCTACTGACGCCCACCCGATTTTGTCAAAAGAGAGTCATCGCTGCCCTCTAGGGGCCAAAAATAGTCATTAGGCACAACAGACCTCCTTGAAACTTTCACAACAGATGTGGAAGGCTTGCCAGCACCCGTTTAAAAAAAAAAAAAAAAAAAATGGATGACGTCTTTTAACGTCATTGGCAGCCCTCCGTAGGTTTTTACTTGACGTCTTTTAACGTCAGTGGCAGTGAAAGAGTTTTAAAAGGCATTTTGAAAACAAAAAGTAAAAATAGAGTTCACCTTTAGCACCTGTTCATGTTTAAGGATATTATACAAAACATCAATTAACACAGAAAACTGCAATTACAAAATTAAAAACAAGTAGATTCATCTATCTAAAACAAAATGTAGTAAATTAATTTACAACTGGCACTCGGTGCACTTTCTAGCACTCTTAAACACTAAGGCATGTTGTACAAAATATTTAAAACACACACATATACACACAAAACACACACACACAAAGGTTGGTTTTACTATCTTTGTGGGTCCATCTGATTGACATAATGACTTTCCTCGCCCCTTCCCCTAACCCCAACCGTCAAAAATGATTGCCTACCCCTATTCCTTACCCTAACCTCAATCATAACCCAATTCAAACCTAAACTGTAAAACCAAGTCTTGTCCCTCAAAAAGAGGTCCAAACTTGTGGGGCCCAGCAAAATGGACCCACATGGACGGGTGGGCCCCACAACTCTGTGAAATCCCGCAACGTTGGCCTCACTATCTAACAAAAACAAGACCACACACACACACACACACACACACACACAAAAGATCGGGAATGGAACCTTGCACCCAATGGTCAGGGGGTGCTGTATTAAAAACATTTATAGGATAATCCGTTCAATGAATTGATTTCTACAAACATCGCAAGAGGCGAGCGTCAAAATAGAGTTCCTTTTGGGTGATCTAGAATTAGTCTACTTTTGTCACCAAATTGTCAATGTGCTGATCGGCGCGGCAGGTGCACTTTTTATGACCAGGGCAAAACAGGGAATTTAGACAAAACAAGATAACAGATAGGTTAAGGTCGAGTTATATTGAGTTTGACATTATTACACCTGCATTCTACACATCTATAACTAAATTCAAAATGGTTAAATTTTAAATAAAGAATTAAAAATGTTAACAATGTTAACATTCCTCCAATTGGGCTTGAAAAAGCCCAAAAACTAACCATTTAAACATTTTTACAAAAAGATTCCAGCGGGATCTTCATCGTCGCAAATGGCTGGCGCAACATTAAAATAAGAGCAAATGAAAACATTCTTTTTTAGCAGGAGAGGCAGGAGAGGAGGTCAGTCATATGTTGACATATGATGATTCATAAAACATATGATGATTCATAAAAAGATTTTTCAGTGAAATAAGCATATCATATGTGAACACGATGTGTTGTGGTTATGTTCAAGAAAAAGCGTTGCAATGCAGCAGCAGATGTGTTCCTGTGAAACCATGTCGTGATGAAGTTCAGGGCATTTGTCAGTTTTGTTTTTGTTGAAAGGGGTGTTGTCAGCTTCTTTCAGAACCCTGGCCAGAGATCCAAGGATAGGTCACCGGGGTTATCTTCCAAATGTGTGACTCATTTGTGGAATGATGAATGGGAAAAAGGGCATGTGACTCAATCTTCATTGAGTGAGTTCCTCCGTGGGCAACTCGTCAGGTGGACACTGGAAGCAGGCATGGTTTTCCAGTTGAATCGTCAGGTGTTTCCTGCTGGTGGGAGCGCTGGAGCAGGAGGCGGATCCGGCGGGTCTGATAGGCAAGATGTGGAACGATGTGTTCCCAGTGACCAGATTGACCCCTCCGTCACCCCATCTGGGTGCAGGACATTTTCATTTAGTCACTTATAAACATACATATTCACAATTCCTTCTTTTTTGAAACAGCATCTGGTAGTTTTTGTTAGTTTGGAGTTTGGAGAGATCCTTCAATTGTCTCGGAAATAGAACATATTCACCTTATTTTCGCCGTCTTTGCCAAAACTTACTCTCCTCCATGGTCAAAGTCCGATCACATTCAATTGTCCTCCTGTGAATTCATTCATTCTCACAGACTATATTATTATCACATTGAGACTAACTTATAGTTCTATATTTATTTAATTCAACATGAACTGTTTTTGTGCATATCTTCCTTCGTGACGATACACACAGACAGACTAGGAATTCCCCCATCTGATAAAAGATCAACTCAGATCATTTTCAGACCAGTATGTAAAAACTGCAGCAGCGAACAAATTGCTAAAATCTCATCCCCGTGGGATCCAATGATCACAGTGCTGTGAGCTTCATCAAAAATTTAAAAGTTAACCAGCAAATTCGCCGTAAGTGTTCCACATCTGAGTCCCAATTCAGAGGCTTAAATTTCAAAAGAGAAATTGGCAAAATATTAGAAGTCCAAATTCAACAAGCATCAAATAACGGAAAATATATTACTTAAGATTGATATAAATTTTATCCTACCCTTATTCACATAAGCCGTTTTCACATTTCCGAAACCATACGAAATTTACCAGTATTTTCTTTTCTACTATAAAAATAGAAATATTGTAGCTAGGCCCATTAATTTTACAAAGAACCCCCGTTTTCAGCAAACCATCAGTTATTACTAAGATATCTAGCTAGATATATATAGATATATAGATATATCTAGATATCTATCTACCTTCATTTGTCATTAATATTGCGGCACCCAAACGGAGTGGGGTATTAATTTTTAAAAGTTACTAGAGACACTTTTGACAGGCCCACATCAGTTGGGTCAATACACCACAGTGCAGCAGTTTAGTTTAGTTCTTTAAATTTAACATGTCACCATCAAGCTTGCTGTTCAGATGTCTCCCTTTGTTGATGTCGGTCCAAAAGCTGATTGTTCTAAAACAGACATGGAAGCAAACAAATCAGATTAAATCAAATAGGCATCACGAGTTTTAGAATATAATAAATCTGTGTGTATAGAGTGTTGTAAAATGTAAAATGTTGCTCCGTGTGCTGCGAACAGACCACCCACACGCAACTTTCGGCAGGCGTTGTCAGCAACTGAACGGAATGCTTTACTGTATATGTCATCGCCTACACCTGTCAAAAATAGAGTGCAGTGTACACATTCAGATACCGCATCATATGATCTGAGATCACAAACTCAAGGAGACATTCTGGGTGGAGGCGGAGTCACCATCGCAGTGATAAGTAAAGTCTGTGCGAAGCACTGCGTGTGTATTGGAGATGTCAGATTGAGAGTAGTTTGTTCTCCGTAATGTCAATCATTGGTTCCTGGAGACCTTTGAATGTGAGTTCAGGGTCCAGTCATTGCGGAAACTGTCCACCAGGTGGCGCCAGGAACTGCTGCTGTCCAGCAGGCGGTGGCAGGAACTACTGTTTAGGGAGAGGCACATATTGTTGCTGTTGTGATGACAGTGTACGTGACCCACGTCCCCTCTGCTCGTAGTAGCCACGCACATTTTGTTGGTAGTAGCCGCGCCCTCTCTGTTGTCGGCGGCCTCTAAAGCGGATGTCACTTGAGTGCTATCGGCAGTCATTTGCCCAGTGGCCGGCTTGACAACATTTGAAGCAATGATTTCGGAAGAACAAAATCCTCTTTTTGTTTTTTAATTATTATTATTGTTTTTAAATAAAATAAATAAAAAATAATCTCTGTAATTAACTGTTTTACAGTATTTAATTTGATATATTTTGCATACCTTCGTAAATAATATTTAAGATGAGATAGGACAGCTTGCTCTAAAAACTTACGAATATAGTACAGAGTCAGTTGGCAAGTGTCCAGTTTTCAATGAATATTCCACAAGAGCACGGTCACTGAAGGCCGCAACCTCCTTGTCAGCTTTTGGTTCACATCAAGTCAGATATGACAATTTCCGGGATTGGGAGCAATCCATAGCAAGTAGTGTTTCTGTACTTTCGTATTTGTCATGGGAAGTTCTGTCCAGTCTCAGGGACTTGCACGCAAAATGGCCGACTTCAAATTCTGAAATGGGACTCAGAGACAGAACAAAGGTTAAATAATTTTCACACCTACGAATGAGTCATCATAGATGCAGGAAAAAAGAAAAAAAAAAGAAAATTATTTTTCTATTTACAAGCATGGGGGAACCTTTTTTCATAGAAACCTACTCTTTCTACTTTCTGCAAACGCCATTCATATACATCTTATCTTATCTGTTCTCCTCCATTTTCATAAATAAGCAGAACTCCTGCTATCTACTGAAGGTATTATTTGATTACTATATTAAATGTAATCTTTGCGTGTTCGAAATAATTGCATATGAGATCTGATGAAGAAGCTTCTTTTGCAAAAGATTTATTTTAGGAGCTCCTAAAAGACACAAGACATGCTTACATTCAAAGGTGATGTTAAGCCTCGAGTGTGTCAATATGAAAACACCCAGTCACTTTATAGATGAAAAAAGCATACTCCTCCTCTGAGGCTGGACAAAGGGTTAGTAATTATAATAGACAGACAAGTGATTTACTGACATGTTTACTCCAGTTCCGTCCAAAGCCGGAAATATATGATTAGACAGGTACTACCATGTGACCTAGACTGCCTCAGACCCACAGTGTTATCACCATGAGAACTTGCCTCCCATGTGCATTCCTATCTCACCAACTGGAAGGGAGTGAAAAGTGTTATTCATTACAATACAGTTAATATGTCCAATATATTTCACACAAACATTATCACAGTTATATGGCATCTATATACTATAAGTAGATTCATAAACAGAAAAAATATGCATAGAAAATGTTAAATGTTTTCACTACCAACTTCACCCTTTTTTCATTGAAACCTGCCCTTTTACCACTTTCTGCAAAACTCAGTCCTCCTTTCAACTTAACTTCTGTTCCTCTCCATTTACATCATTGAGGAGAAAAAACACAAAAACTGTCCTTCTACTTCAACACATTACGCAATCCACCTTTTCCATTGTCAGGGTCACACAAATACTCACAATTCCCTGCACATTAAAAAATCAAATGCCCCCTTTAACACACAAGTAACACATAACTTCACCCCGTAAAAGCACATATATCAGATAAGGCAGCTTCCTCTAAATATCTTCAATTTAATAGCTGTTCGACAATACATTGAAGCTTCATTAGTCATATCACGTTGTCGTTGTCTAATCAATTTATCCCGTTCAGCCTTTACTAAACGTTTTTATTACGTAAATTCGTCGTCTACAGCTGTTTTTATTTTCGAAGCGGAAAAAAAAATAGAACGCTATTTACTTAGTTGTTATCACAGCCATCCGAGCGATCTTTACAGAACCACCCAAAGTCAACATTTCAGCATTAATCATCATTTAATACACTTTTCTTACAGTTATGTCCGGCTTTTTCCTCTATTTAAAGAAAATACATATATTTCTAACACTTTTGTAACCAGCGATCGGCGTTTACGTACACATACAACTTAAACTGCTGTCATCAAAGACATCAAGCAAACCACAGATCTTATCGGAGAGAACCAACCTTTTCCACAATAAATCTTCATCCAGTCGTTCAATAATAAATACATTTCACGTCATTGTTTGACGGGCAACGGCCGATTACAAACCCCGGAAGTGCTTTCAACTCGTTCAGCGGAAATACTATCAGGTCAAACTATTCGGTGTCGCGGTCAAAAGCGCCCCCGTAACTTATATTAAACATTAACCTGCTGTTATTATTATATTAAAGTTATATAAATATGTATTAAGTCAGTGACGTCTCACTTGTAGTACCACAATTAAATTAGTCGACACTATAGCTCATTACGCCCCCCCCCCCGTAAAAAATAATAATAATAAATGACGTCAGACAATTGTACATCAGAGAAACATGAAACATCGTTTTCACGACAAAAAAAAAAATCATGATCTCTCGGCTCAGCGAAATGTTGTTTCCAACTCTACATTAAAGGAATCTAAGAGTTTGTGCAAGTGGGGGTTGCAGGAATGGAATGTTTCAGAACAAAGGATGCTAATTGCAAGGGGAGATGCAGAGCCGCGATAAGCTCAAAGTATGTTGTAAACCACATTTGTTTTACACCGGGGCGGAAAAGTACAAAACAGGAGAAGCCATCCAGTGACGCTGCGGATGAAGATCGGCCAATGAAAAGCAAGCTAAAGTTAAACTGCAGAAAACACGTAGCCAATAGAATAATGTCAGGATGCCTTTGTTTCTGTGTCATTTAAATACTGTGTAGTATAACTATTCACTGGGGCAACTCGGATGAGACTACGTCGGCTGCTTGAGACAGAGACGTATAGAATTGTATTGATAGGGACCCGGGACCCCAGCTGTTTTGTATTAGATTTGAGTGTTAGGAATAAATCCACTCGTGTGTGAAAATGCCGGCTTCCTGATACCTTTCTATTGCAGAACGAGCACGCTATTGTTGGATGGGTGATAGTTTGGTAAGGTCACAAATTGGAGTCAGATTATTAACTTGAGTTTATATTAATATAGAAATAAATTCCAACAATTTATGGTGACCCTGACGTGATGCAAGGGAGGTAAAAAGAAGTCCGGGACTTCGAGAAAAACCACAAGAGTCTGGGACTCGGGGATCTGGGATCCACGTCCACACCAGGTGACGACCTGATAAAGAAGCCATACCTCCGACCGTCTTTTCTCTTGGGCCCACAGTCAAATAAGGTAAGCAGATTCCTTTTCAAATTCTGCACATTGGCAACGCTAAATTATAAGAGGAAGGAGGAGCGGAACGGCGTAAAAGTGTAACAGTGTGGACGTTAGTAGGGTTTAAAATCTGGGATTTACCTACTAGAATAGTTTGGAACTATTCATGGTTAGATACGGTTTAAAATCTGGGATTTACGTATCGATACGGTTTAAAATCTGGGATTTACGTATCAGTGTGGAAGCGGTGTGAATGTAAAAATTAAAATTGGACTGCAAGAGAAGTGATTAGGACACGCGCGAGTGGATTTAAGGATGGCAGATAAGAGAAAGTGTGATAAGGGTCTCGGGTCCGCTGAAGTCTGGTCGGAGATTAATGGTCATTACGCTAAGATGGAATCACAGTTGATTAGTGGAATAGAAAGTAAGAGAATTAAGAAGGAAAGAGAACGGTGTCAGAAGTTGTTTCGGAAATTAAAGAAGGATGAATTGTTTCGCGGAGAACCTGGAACATGGGATATGTCGAAGTGAGCGCAGCAGTTACAGAAAAAGGAAAGCAGAATGTTGGCAAATATTCGAGATATGAAGGAGGAACAGAGCCAAGTCGGATGGCGACAGCGTAATAAACTTGAGAAGGAAGTGAAGGAAGTGGAGAAAGATAGACGAGGCATTCACCAATCGGCAACTATTGCTACTGCGCTAGCAGCGATAAAAGAGGAGTTTGTGTTGTGTGTGAGTGTGTTCTGGGTCTAGTTTGGTGAGTTGAAACTGTGAATATGTGAAGCATGTGTGAATTGTGAGTTTAAAGGGGGGATTTGATTTCTTCTTGGTTTTGTGTTTTTTCTCCTCACTGCCTTTGTGGAGATGAGAAAAGTGCAGAAGTTAAGTGAACGGAAGTGTAAGTTTGTTTGAGACAGTGATTTTTAAGTGTAGGAAAGAAAGAAAAAGACGGGTGGAAAGTAATTTTTTCCCTTCAAAATCCTTTGTCCTCAAAAAAGGGTGAAAAAGAATGGTAAGCAGGAAATCTGCATATTTTGAAAGTAGGGGAGAATTCTGCCTTTGTCTGTGACAATTTTTAAAACTCTTCCCCCCACGCTTGATTAGGGACTAAAGGTCTGAGAGGATGGGGGCCGTGAGCTGCTGTTTTAAGAAGGTGGTGATTTGTACTGTTGTCTGTTAAAATTAAATTAAACTAAATAAAAAGGACAGGGGGTGTGATAAGTTTAGTCCTCTCTCCCATTGTCTCCATTTGGGAGACTTGTAGTCTGTTGTGTGTGTGAATAGCAGGGGTCTTCTAATGCTAGTCTGTTAAAATCAAATTGTTCCTGTTATGCGGAAGGATATAGAGGTCTAGGTGTTAACTACAGGCCACTATCATATTATTTTTAAAATCAGATCTGTGTAATATAGTTGAATAAGTAATAAAACCAAATTTTAATTGAAATAGACTTTTCATTTTTGATTTTTATATTTCCCCTGCATCTCTGATAACTTATTCGTAGGTGTGAAAATTATTTAACCTTTGTCATACCTGTCAACCTCTGCCGATAACTGCCCTTATAAATGATTATGATTCCCCTTACAAACCCCAAAAAAACCTTACAAACACCGTACGACGCATGTTTACTCGCGGTAACCAGACAGTGTAATAGAAATAACAAAGGTAATTTGCATACAAAGTCTTTTATTCAATTTAAAACGTTTACAATGCAATAAACTGTGCCTTCAGTGCTTCCTATTGTAAGCCAATGTGCATGATTTAGCAGACTTTATCTGCTCTAATGAGGGTCTCACTTGTGAGCAACAGTTGTCACAGTTCAATTTCATCTGTAATAAAGAAGTAAGAGTGTCTGTTCCCATTGTCTTTCTGTACTCTGTATGAATTTTCCTCACATGGCTGAAAACCCGCTCACTATCAGCATTACTGTGAGGAAGGCTGAGTAAAATTAGATACATCTTTCTCATCAGTGAAAAGCGATCCAGCCCCAAACCAGTTTTCATTTTGAACACATGAGACCAAAATGTCTCTGGACGAATTGGTTGTCCATCCTGACTTTTCTGAGGGAGAAGATCATCAGGTATTAGTTGATAGTCTTCCCATTCATCTTTTAATTGTTCCTGATCAAAGTCTGGTGTAAACCTGTTTGCAAGCTTAACAATACTTGTGTAATCCAACATCTCTCTCTTTCTTGGGTCCAACACCACCAAGTCACTCAGTATTGTATTCTCAAATGGAAATTTTTGTATCATTTTAGTTACAACAGCCTCGTAGAAGGAGCGAACAGAGGAAAAAAAAGTTGCTTGCATGGCTGGTGTGATGCTTTGCCTGATTTCATCCTCCTCATTGGTGTCTTGGTCTCCTTAACAATCATCGTAGCCTTGGTCCTCCGACATGCAAACTCCTGCAAAAATATAATATTAAAATATAAAATTTTAATTTTTGACACGGTGCCATAAATGCTGATTCATTGTAGATATGAATGATAATAATAATAATAATAATAAATTACCTTAGCTGTCTGTGAATCCGGAAACATAACTTTCACCAAATCCGAGAAGTGGTCCGCAGCTGTGAAAGCAATGTTGTGCTCAGCAAGAAAATGGCAGAAGAGAATTTCCGCATTTGTCGTTTTGTGGGATGCTGCAGGATTTGCGGTAGAGACGAAGTGCTTGGTTAATGGGACATGTGAATTGTTTTTTTTCACATTCTCCACGTGTCCGGCAGTTTTAAAGTGGCTCTTCAGATCGTAAAATCCACTCGCAGCAACTTTCACGTCTTTATTGCAAGGGACACAGAATGAGAATTGAGTGCCTCTTAACGATGCTTTAATCCAGCCAGCATATTCACCTTGAAGTAACTCCCATTCTTTCTGGTGTCGACCCGATCCTTGAGTTCTTCGTTTCTTACTAGGTGGCTCCTCCATGCTTGCTTCCACGATATTTACTCTATGTATATCTACGCATGCGCATGTCAGCGCATTTTTTTTCCCCGTACAAAAGTCGGTGTACGGCGTACATGATTTGAAATGGTAAAAAAACGTATAAAATACGTATAAAACGTACAAGTTGACAGGTATGCTTTGTCCTTATCTGAGTCCCATTCTAGAAGTCTGAGGAGCCCTGAAATTCGAAAGGACTTCCATCCAAGTGGCCAGGGTGACTGACAGCTGTCACATGTTTCTTAAATTTGAGGTAACACGTAATGAAGATGTCTATGGTAGACATATGCGTAAATATAGTACTACTACTTGCTATAGTGTAGTGATCAAATTCAAATAAAACCACAAAATGAATAAATTAGGGGTTTGAAAAACAAAATATTTTGGGGGAATTTTTTTATTTTATTTTTTCTTGGAAATTGAATGACAACAAGCAGTGTTCTCTTGCTATGACAACAAGCAGTGTTCTCTTGCTATGATCTCATCTCCCTCTGTCTGTTCCGAGTGTATAAATGTTTCAGGCAGGTTCAATCTTTGACTGAAAGGTGTTTCACTTGGGTGACTCAACCAAAAAGTGCTGGAAATGGAATGAACAGCATTCTCCTGCTATGCTTGATGTTCAGAGTGGAAGGCGAACTGAACAATGGTCACTTTCGGGGGGGAAGTGACCACACGGACTGCGAAAAGGATGGTACACTGTAAATCCGCTCGTCCTGTGACTGTTCAATGACTCTTATGCATTGTTTGAGCATAATGTCCAGCAACTTTTTGAGCAGACAGGATTATCATCGATTCTGCCATGATGAACTTTTCCTGAGAACTCCAGTACACAAAGCCCAGTGCCCGCTTTGAACTTTGCCCTGCATAAACTGCTATCGACAAGGACAGGAAGGAATATGAACTCCAGTTGTGGACTCAAAGTTTTGGAATCATCTGAGTTTGGTGCCTGAGGTCGTATGTTGTATTCTGTTTGTAGACATTTGCACTCTGTACTATGTCAGAAGGGAAGATGTGATCTATAGCAACGCAGTTTTGGAAATTGAGAACAGCTTATGTGAATTAGGGTAGTACAAAATTCATTCTAATCTTTAAATACTATATTTTCCGTTGTTTGATGCTTGTTGAATTTGGCCTTCTATTTTTTCCCCATTTCTCTTTTATAACTTTGGCTTCTCAGAGTGGACTCAGATATGGAACACTTACGGCGAATTTGCTGGTTAAATTTTTAATTTTTGATTTAGGTCGCAGCACTGATTTTTAATTGGGTCATGATCTGCAAAGTTCCCTGCTGTGTTTTTTACAAAGCCCCCACTACTCTGTAGAAGAGGTGAGGTTAGTTAGCATTTTAAGAATACTTTTTGGTTGGTTTAAAGTAGGGATTTTGTTTTGTTTTTCTGATTATAACTCGTTTCTTTTACTAGTTGAGATGGCAGATATTTGGAAGATTTGTGACCTGCAATAGATTAATGGGGTTGTTTAAAAAAAAAAAAAGATTTTCTTCTCTTCCTGACCCTAAAAGTCCTCCGCTGCAGTATCTTAATTTACATCTGCTTGAGTTGTTTTTCTCACTTTAAGTTACCTGAACAGGATTCAAATTTACATTACAAACTCTTGCCTCAAAGGCTTTTGTTTTGATGGCTCATGGCTAGCTCAGCTGGAGATCTTTTTATAGTTCTGGTGTTGGCCAAATTGTCACAATTTGGTTGTTTTTTTCTAATCTACAGGACACAAGGTGTCTGTTTTTTTTCCTCTTTGAAGCAGCAATTTGGAAGCGGCTGCAGTTTTCACATTCAGGTCTGAAATGATCAAAATTGATCTTTATCAGATGGGGGAATGACTGGTCTGTCTGTGTATGGTTGAAAAGGAAGTCTGATGTGAGAATGACTGGTCTGTCTCTGTATCAAAAGGAAGTCTGATGTGAGAATGATTGGTCTGTCTGATGTGAGAATGAAGTTTGGTGTGAGGAATTTACAGGCGAAGAATGGAGCGAGAATGGGGAGCATTTGACTTGGAGGAAAAGTAAGTTCTACAAAGATGACAAAAGACGACCCTTATAGCAGAAATACGGTAAGTATGTTCCATCTCAGAAACGATTGAAAAGTATAATTTCTAGAGCCCATGGAATATGCCATTTAGGTGTGGAAGGAACATTGACACACCTAGGTGACATTTTTTCATGAGACAAGTTGTTAAAAATGAACTGCGGTGTTTATTTAAGGTATAAGTATAAATCTCTTCTCAGACTGTTCATGGCCCGGCCGGACATGAATAGTTCTGAGTTAAGATGATGTTGTTTTTAAATGATTTACACTGCTATAATAAGAAACCAGCGTTAAAAATACAGAAATTTGATGTACGACAAAGAGCAACATTATGCTCAGGCATTGGAGCTGTGGATTGAGACCACAGGTAAACACCCAGGCAGCTACCCTGAAGCTGAGATGATGTTCAGGACGGCGATGCTGAACGGCCTCCCAAATGAGGTGCAAGCGATTATGAGAATTGAAACTAAAGGACAAAAGGGGTACCATTACTCACAGTTGCGCCCGGCCCCAGACTTTGTGCCTGCCAATGGTGAGCTTAAAGATTGACTGCCCGGACGGGCAGGTCAAGAGAGGGAATGTGACGATGGCGAGAATTGGATCAAAATCGGACTCGGAAGTGTCTGAACAAAAACGACGACGATGCAAATGTTTAACTTTATTGACTATTTTGTTTGCAGGCTTGTGCTTTGTGTGGACTATGTTAGCGTTTGAACATATGGTGCGGGATGATAGAAGTGATGGAACGAAAGGAGAACGAGTGATGGTGTATCATTCCTGTAATGGAACGGTATGGTATGAAGCAGAGCAAGATTGTGGTAAGACGCTGACACAGACACAACAACTACTGTTAAATCTGAAGTGTAAACAACCGACACAGGTGAACACTTGGGTGACAATTTTCAACTGGACTCAACAATGGCTTGATTTGTTAGATAAATTGGACAATTATCAACCACAGTACCAGGACTGGTCCTTGGTACGCCCACAGGAACCTAGAAGGAGAAGAGAGGTAAAGTCAAAAAATAAGTGGGAGAAAAAGGGCTACCAGAATTGGATGATAGGCTGGGCATATAATAATTCGGTGAGAATAACAGTGGCCCCTAATACGAAGACCCAAGTAAATATACCAATAAAGGCACTGAGAGGGTTTCGGGAAGCGTGGTATACACCAGTGGAGGCAGTCATGTCACTAGTAACTGGAGACATGTTCCCTGGTTACTGGTGGTATATGACAGCACATGTGACAATGTGGGGATGGGATTCCGTGGTTACCACACAGGCGGGTGATTATTGGACACCGTCAAAGAATAAAATTGCTAAGTATTTCCATAATAAGATTCTCCTAAGAAAAGAAGGGGAGATATTGAAATTAACAATTGCAATGGGTAATAAGTCAATTGCGCCACCACACCAAGAAGTGTTAGTGCTAAACACATCATGTTGGGGGTTTAAGTTGTGGGCATATTCGTCTGGAAAAGATCCATATTTTCCAATTATCATTTGTGAGAATGGGACTATGATAAAAGGGGAAGCACCGGTAGTAAATAATTATACCCGTCGAACGGGTACCACGGCCAAAACAATGACGACAGTGGATGACTGGTTTATGAGTCACACAGGTATTTCTATGGTCACTAATAATTGGCTCCTGATGGCTGAACAGGCCGCTAAGAATACTAACGAGGATTGTTTGGTATGTTTAGGTGCAAGACCAGTTTTGAAAATCATGGCAGCAACTGTTGTATCCAAAACCTGTCTCTTTGGTTTCCTGTATAACAAAACTCTCCAAGGAAAGTGCAGCCAATTGGATTCGGCCTTTCCACTGACAAATATGGAAAAGCAAAAGCCCATTTTTGACATCCATGTTGCACAACAAAATTTTACCTGCCTAAAGTTACATGGGAGTGGCCCTGGGATTGGAAACATCCAGGAGTCATGGTGTAATGAAAATGTGTCTTTGCCAGCAGGAATACCTCTCGCTCGGGCTGATGTTTGGCTGTGGTGTGGAGAGAGAGTGTTGTACGATAGGCTTCCCCCCCAATGCCTCAGGTAAGTGCGCCCTAGTAACGCTGATCATGCCAATTAGTGTGACAGCATTAGACATGGCTAGGATAAATTGGGAAGGAGTTAGACAGTGGGGAAGAATCCCCTTCCTTGGGAGGAAGAAAAGGGACATGCAAGAATGGTTGAATGCAGGAGACCCCACATACATAGATGCAATTGGAGTTCCGAGAGGGGTCCCTGATGAATACAAATTGGTGGATCAAGTGGCGGCAGGATGGGAGAGTATTTTTCTGTTTATTACAGTAAACAAAAATGTGGACCGGATTAATTATGTCCACTATAATGTCCAACGATTGGCGAACTTTACCACCTCGGCACTCCAGGCAGTGCACGAGCAATTAGCAGCCACGTCTCTTATGGCATTCCAAAATAGAATGAGTTTAGATATGGTGTTAGCTGAAAGAGGAGGAGTGTGTGGTATTTTTGGGGAGCAGTGTTGTACTCTGATCCCCAACAATACATCTCCTGATGGTCGCCTTACTAAGGCATTGGAGGGTCTGCGCACGCTAAGTAATAAAATGAAAGAGCATTCAGGCGTGGACACCAGTTGGTACTCTGACTGGTTAAACGTCTTTGGCAAATATAAAAGCTTGATTGCATCAGTATTGATTTCTATCGCGATGTTTGCCGCTATCATGGTGTTATGTGGATGTTGCTGTATTCCATGTATCAGATCATTAACTGTTAGGACAATTGAACGCACGTTGGGGCCACTACCGCCGGGTGGTCAGTATATGATGATCCCTCAGAAGGACCCCCAGGAAGCGGAGACAGCTGTGGCCCTCCGGGAGTCCGGGATGTGAGTATGTGAAGGTGGCCTCAGGGATCTGAGGCCATGAGAGAGAATGAAATTTTATACTGATTTTCTACTAGAATGAAAGTTTATACTGATTTTCTACTAGAATGAAATTTTTTACTAATTTTTAGTTGTTTATTGATTTTTAGCTCATGTTTAACAATAAAAAACAAGGTATTCGAGTGATGACCTCAGTCGTCTGAGGTCATGAGAGGGAATAAAGGAATCTAAGAGTTTGTGCAAGTGGAAGTTGCAGGAATGGAATGTTTCAGAACAAAGGATGCTAATTGCAAGGGGAGATGCAGAGCCGCGATAAGCTCAAAGTATGTTGTAAACCACATTTGTTTTACACCGGGGCGGAAAAGTACAAAACAGGAGAAGCCATCCAGTGACGCTGCGGATGAAGATCGGCCAATGAAAAGCAAGCTAAAGTTAAACTGCAGAAAACACGTAGCCAATAGAATAATGTCAGGATGCCTTTGTTTCTGTGTCATTTAAATACTGTGTAGTATAACTATTCACTGGGGCAACTCGGATGAGACTACGTCGGCTGCTTGAGACAGAGACGTATAGAATTGTATTGATAGGGACCCGGGACCCCAGCTGTTTTGTATTAGATTTGAGTGTTAGGAATAAATCCACTCGTGTGTGAAAATGCCAGCTTCCTGATACCTTTCTATTGCAGAACGAGCACGCTATTGTTGGATGGGTGATAGTTTGGTAAGGTCACAAATTGGAGTCAGATTATTAACTTGAGTTTATATTAATATAGAAATAAATTCCAACAACATCTATTTAACAATTGCCTCAGAAATGCAAGGACTTACAATCTCTAAGATTCCTTCAGAACGAGACTGCCATGTGTTTTCCGTAATTTAATAAACCGCCTGCTTCAACCTGTTTGCCACAATCCGTCTTAATTGTGCACAATCCATCGTAACGTTACGTACCAAACTCTGGTCATATTTCCTCAGCTGCGCATGCGTCAATCTTTTGTCTTGCAGCTGAATAAATGTTATTCAAGGATCTCCCGATTTCTTAACAGCGGCGTAAATCCGCTGCTTCAACCTGTTCCTCTTAGTATCAAATTTATAACAGCGGCGTACGTACGCTGTGTCAACTTGTACCTCTTAATATCAAATTTATCCAAGAATCTCCCGATTTCTTAACAGCGGCGTAAATCCACTGCGTCAACCTGTTTTTCCCTTTCAGCGCAACAACCAACGTGACGGCATTTCCGTAAACAATGCTGTCGTCACCACATACGTGTACAGTTCGAACACCGTAGTAAAATCCGAAATCAGGGACTTTGCGTCCAACAAAACGACTTCAAATTTTACCAATACCTGTTCACACAGATCTCATCTCCAATGTAGTAATTTTACATGACGAATACCAGCTGCAGCCCTTTCAAACAGACAGAATTCCTTAAACGTGGATAAATGTCCACTTACCGTAATTAATGTGGCCTGGAATTCTATCCGTCCGTGAACGCCACAGCCCGTAAAACGTCGTTCGTTCGTCGGTGGTCACCATTTGCAGGATTATAATAAGTTTTGTAATCTTTTGCGTGTTCAAATAAATCAAAGATGAGATTCCTGTGAAATGGGTCCTTGCAAGGTGGATTTATTACAGAGATCTCTGGTCACACAATTGCATATCACCCAAGCAGTGTCATCCAAGAATGTGTGTCTGCTCTTTTGCCCACACAGCCTTTTTATTCAAAACATCAGGATACACCTCTGTCATCCCGTGAGGTACAGAATGAGTTTGCATTTTGCCAGTAAACTAGATTGTCCTTGAACTTGGACTTTCACATTTAGACAAAACAGGTTCTCAGTATGCCAGATTGCACTTTCTTCGCATTTCGACAAAACAGAATCTCAGTATGCTAGATTGAACTTGAATTTTCACAAACAGGACAAAACAGGGAATTTTGACAAAACAAGATAACAGATAGGTTAAGGTCGAGTTATATTGAGTTTGACATTATTACACCTGCATTCTACACATCTATAACTAAATTCAAAATGGTTAAAATATAAAATAAAGAATTAAAAATGTTAACAATGTTAACAGTAGGATAGTTGGCACCTGTTCTTTTTAATATAAGCACAAGTGTCTTTCACTTCTTTGTTTAATACTTATAATGTGCTTGTATGTTTGTTATGTGTTGTATTTGCTCCTGTTGGGGCTTTTTGTCATGTTTGTAAATGAGAATAAGTTCTCAAACATTTTTAGCTGGTTAGATAAAGTTTAAATAAAATAAAATAAAACAATCATAAAACTCAAAGTTGATATGCCTTTCTGAAAAGGAAGGTTTAATTATTTGTTTCCTCCTGTAAACATCATTAAGCATATCATTTATACATGTATTTAAGGCAAAATGTCCTGTTGTTTATGTTTTACAAATTTAAAACATGCTGTTTCTACTAAGTACTGTCTCAAATGTTCTCCAATTTCGATTATGTAAATTTATGGGAGGATCCCTTGTTGACAAATGTTGGCGCATGCGTGGTTGGCTGTGGCAGAAAATTATAGTGGGCTCAGCCGTGCTGTACAGATGCGACGTACAGCAATAAACTTAGCGAGCGAAATTGCCAGTTATGCACTTTAACGGCCGAAAGACAGGGAGTGGGTTTACAGAGAAGCTTAATATATGTAATGGCGACAAAATTGAAATTATTCAAAGCCCATTTGAGATGTGGAAAGATGATGATAAACGTTGGTCCGACACCTGTTTCCTGGCTACACACACATCTGCTTTGGGGACATTTACTCTTATTAAATACAAAACTGGGTAATTATTCTTTATTGGTAAGTGTCCTTTGTGGTGCCGAAGGAAAGGAGGTGCAGGAGGTGTGTCGCACTACAGTAACTTTGTGGAAGTATGTCACTCCAAAACCAACCCCACCGAACACACTTAACAATCATTAGTTCCATGGGGCAATTATGTCAATAAGCACCACGCCTTATTCTTTCTTTATTTTTGAAAATGCAGTGACTTTAGTACAGTGTCACTAATGTGTGAATTTCAATGGCATCTAGTCTTTGGTGAACAACTGAATATCAGAGTTTACACAATTCTTCTTTTCAAATCCAGTTTTGGAGAAACATGCAGTCATGTTACATAGCATTTTAGCACTTTTAATGTAGCTGTCAGGATAGGGACTTACATCTAGGCTACTGCATACACAAGTGAGGCCGGCAGGTATCAAAACACAGATGCAGAATGCTATATCTATTCGGATAAGATGAACAATATGTGGACACTCAAGTATAAAACTAGGCACAAAAAAATAAATTATATATATATATATATATATATATATATATATATATATATATATATATATATATATATATTGTCTCATTTATAGGAATCCATAACACATTTCTGACACTCGTTGCCTTTTGATCCTCTGTTCGTAACGATGGACATCTTTTTCTTTAGCCTTCAGGTTTAGTGATCCAGGATAGCTCATTTCAAGTCAGGGTGGCTGTCGATCGTGCTTTTGAACGGCTGAATGAGACAACAATAACTCCGCGGATTTAATATTGCACAATCTAGATTATTATTTTTTAAATCCTCTCCAAATAACAATCTATAGTCACAAGTACTTACCGGTTATAAAGTGAGCCTCACAAACCCGTCAGCATCAGCCGGAATCCAAACTTTGAGCGTCAAGTTATACCCTCCTGATCGCTCGGAGCCATTTCTTAATTTTTTTGCGGCCCCTTTCGGTTGGAATGCGCTAAAAGTTTTTATCAGGCCCCTGACAGGCCGTACAATTGATGGCACAACAAGACTGAACCATCTGCTTGTTTCTCCTCCAAATGTGCAAAACCGTCGAACTACATGTAAAACACGCTGTATCTTGCTGCACAGTATCCCGCGATGCAACGGGCGAAACATAAACAATACCTTACACAGGATCCTCCTATAGGATCGTACGCCGAGAAACGTTTCGTGGGAGTATTAATCAGGCGGCCTCACGGCTTCAAAAGTCTTGGCCTATCGGCTATCCAGTTATATATTCGAGATCAGTGAGCTAGATTCTTCTCGTAACCTGCGCTCTCCAAGAAGAATGAAGTAAGATTTATTTGTGGTAACCTTATTGCAAATTTTGTATTGTTCTCTGAGCATGTTATGTATGGTTATTTTGTAAAGTGTGGTAAAGATAACAAAGATAAAGTTGTGTTTTGGTAACTCTGCTTATTTTATTAGCAAAGCTTTACATAAATGTAAATTTGGAAATCACAAGCCACTTTTTTCAGTAGTTATATTTGCAATCAATAAATGCCTGTCAGAATAAAAGGGCTGAGGACTTTGAATGCATGTGCGAGATATACTGTATAAGTTAAATGTCTAAGTAACATATATATATATATATATATATATATATTTTTTTTTTCTATTGTTGCACTGTTTTGTTGATGTTTGACAACAACAACCCTGCTCTCCAACCTTCGTTGCAACTCTATTAAGTGAACACTTCATTGAAGAGCGTCCAGTTATCCAGTTATACATACAGATCAGTGGAAGTGCCCTATGTAGGGAGTTGTGTGCACATTCGGACAGCTTCGGACAGTCAAGTTGTCACTGCACGATTTGCGGTCGCTTCATGATCTGCGCGTGCATGCTTCAGTACTTCCGGGTCTTCTCGTTCGGCTAGGATAGCAACCTTCAGAGGCAAACAAAAAAAACGAGAATCCGAAGAGGACAATTGTCAAGTTATGATCTTTTTCACAAAAACCAAGGGGATATTTTCTCATATATGGCGGAATCGAGACAGACACCACAACATGGCGACAGCATTGATGACTCTTAGGATCAATGTCTCGAAGCAGGTACAGTATGTGATAAAACTCGCTGCCTACACTATACTACGTTAGCAAAGCTAACGTAACTTAACAGCAGCATCAGATTTTTCTGCTGTTACGGTATTAACTCGCTTCCAGATGTGGCAGTTGGGGCAATGTTAATGTTAGTCTTCGATCACTGTCAATGCTTCACGCCGTGTTTTCAATACGAAGTGTTAATTTTGCCGTGACGGCAACCATTGTAAAACGTCTTTGAGTATCTGATCAAATAGAAAAGCGCTATATAAATCTGATGCATTATTATTATTATTATTATTATTATTATTATTATTATTAACTCTCTATCCATCCATCCATCCATCCATTTTCTTAGCCGCTTTTTATTAACTCTCTACCTAGCCTTATTTTGCCATGAATTGTACAAGGACTATTAAAGGGGTGCTCAATGCCAAAGTAACTTTTTTTTTCTCTTCTGGCTGATAAACTGTATAAACGGGTGTTTAGTATAGGGATTTCCCCAGAAATGGGTAAAGTACTGACATTCTCTACTTGAGCTAGGATGTATGGGGGCCATGTGTAACGCTTTGTATGATCAGAGATGGGAAGTAATTAAGTAAAAAATATATATTACTGGACTTGAGTAGTTTTTTCCAGTACTTTGTAATTTACAGAGTATTTATTTTTTAGAATACTTTTTACTTTTATCCGTTAAATTTTAAAAACAGTATCTGTACTTTTCGATACATTTTCCAAACAGTGGGTTGTTACCCGTTACTTTTGTTTTACGTGCACGACAGCGATTAAAAAGAGGAGCGCAAAAATTGCCGTCAATGTTCCACACACGGTCCCCGACATCCCCGCTTGTGATAGGCTCTATCTCAACCTATGAGATGACGCGATGGAGAGTGTCAAAGTTGAAACAAGATTGAAACTGTTAACATTATGGACGCGACTTAGAAGGAGCTAGCGAGTCGGCTGGCTACCCAGTCCACCCACCCATGGCCTTACCTGCGGGAAATGCTTCACCTTGGTCGGCTCGAAGAACAATTCATGGCGAATGCATTGTGTCCTGTGTAAACCTAAAGTCCACGAGCTAGCCGCCTGCAAGAATTCCCCATCCAATCTGAAACAATTTATCGAGGTAAAATACAGTGAAGCTAAATAATCATTACCCTTTTGTTAGCTTGACACTGTTTAATGCACTGATCTGAATATATGTCTGGATATCCGATCGCTAGAGCAGACTACTGTATAAACTATACGGTATACAAATATACATACAGATTAGACATGTACAGCTCGTAGGCAGTTTGTATAGAGCCTGGGGCTTGGGGGTTGTGGCGGGGTGGTCACTATTTTTTAACAAGTAAAAAAAAAAAAAAGAAGAAAAAAGAACAAGTGGACGGTATGTGCTGCTTTGAAGACCCCTTTTTTTCTTTTATCGCTCAGTTCCTTAAACCCCAATATTAGATTTGGCAGAGGCATCTCAGGGTTTTTCCTGTGTACAAAATTCAGAGGCGGCCACCTCCACTTAATTTGCTCGCTACCTCTAGCCTGAGCCACTGATATCGCTAAACACTTCGCTCCAGCTGTGTTGATTGAGCTTGGCAGCAACGCATTTTAACTGCAGTTGCAGTGTTGCGCCATTATTGAGGCGCTATATCAAGAGCAGTGCACCAGAAAGACCTGAAGCAACAACCGAAGCTAAAATTAATGGCAACTCTGTATTCATATAATTTCTCATTTCTTGTCCTAGATTGTAAAATGGCGGCTGATCATCATAGGTCATCGCCGCGAGTACTGATACTTTGAAATCAGACTGGTATTGGCACCGATACCTGGTATTGGTAGACAACCATCATAGTCAGGATGATACCACCTCTACCTCATTTTGAGCCAGGAATACGAGCGATGCACCCAATATTCGGCTACAGAAAATGTTTGTCCGTATGGCTATTTTTTGCCATTACCGGCATTCGGCCGAAATAAAATTAAAGCAGATTTAAAGCTGGATTTCACTTTCCTTTCTTTTCTTTGGTCCTTCCTTGGGTCTCCTGACGGCCCCACAGCTCTGGCTGGGTTCTGAAGTGTTCGGTTTAGGTGAACGGTATGGGATTTTTAAATAGGTTTTAAGTGAACTAATGAATACACATTCACACGCACATGCACATACATATACTCACCCACGTACAAAATAAAAATTAATGTAAAAAAAATAAAATATATATATATATATATATATATATATATATATATATATATATATATATATATATATATATATATATATAAAAAAGGGAGAGCAATGATGCTGACATGTCAAATTGGTAAAATTACCGAATGAACAATACTGAGCTCTCCATAAAAAAAAAAAAAAGAAAGCCGAAAGAATATGGCCGAAATAGGTTGTGGTGACGCAAGCAGAAAACCGCGGGGGTGAGTGTCCGCCTTTTCTTCTCGCTGGCTTTTCACCTTGTGAGTTTGCACCGGTCGGTCGCAGCAGCTCAAACCCTTGTTTGGTGTTGTACCATTAGCCAACATGTCTGCAGTGTGGGCACATTTCAATTTATACTGTGCTTTGTTAAAATGCCAGTGCTAAATAAATATTTTATAATTGTAAATAATTATAATAAATGCAATGATAGACTGAGATGGTTTGGACATGTCCAGAGGGGAGATAGTGAGTATATTGGCAGAGGGATGCTGAGATTCCAAATGCCAGGCAAGAGGTCTAGAGGAAGACTAAAGATGAGGTTTATGGATGTAGTTAAAGAAGACATGAAGGTAATTGGTGTGAGAGCAAAGGACAGGGTTAGATGGAGGCAACTGATTAGCTGTGGCGACCCCAGAAGGGAAAAGCCAAAAGGCAAAGAAGAAATGCAATGAGAGTAAAAATTGGCTTCTTTTTTTTTCTGGCTTTTCGGTTTTCGGCCAAGCATTTTTCTTTTTTGGTTTTCGGTTTAGGCCAAACATTTTCATTTCGGTGCATCCCTAAGGAAAACCCCTGCATCTTTTGTTGAATTACAGTTATAATTATTTAATAAAAAACTATACAAGTTTTCCTCCTGTAAACATGTGCGTGTTCATAATGGTAACACGTGGTGAGAAGGCCAACTTCACAATAATATATGGCCATCCAGTGATTCTGCAAATAATTTTGTCAACAGCGGCGCTCGTCACCATCGAGACACAGACTTTTATTTTGGTAAGCTAAGCACGTTAAGAGCTGGTGCGTTCTGGCGTGGTTACGGCCGACAGCTACATGCAAATTGTCATTAAAGAGTGGATGTTAGTTCGCCGCTTGGCCTGATTAGTTCACCAACGCTACAATACAGGGAGTCCTGAAGTTACCGCGGATTTCCTTTCCTACGCTGGCGATGTAACCCAAATTTTGATTTAAGTCGTATTTCCCCGTTAAAGTCGATATTTACATCTAAATACAATGTACAGTAATTTAAAAAAAAACATATTTGCGTGACCCGGAAGAGCCGGAACCAATATTTCGTGTTTCCGAGCGGTGCTAATTTTAACATAAACATGGAAATGTGACGCGCCTGATGGCGACCCGACCGGCTGATGAACGTCCGTTGCTCGAGGTAGCAACAACACAACTTTAAATAACTTTAAAATGGCGTGATTACTGTGGGAAATTAACAAAAAAGAAGGTGCTACGGACGAGGCACGGGCGCCGTAAAGTCCAAACGACGTAGGCCACGTTACTCGTGTACGACGTAACTTGAGGACTCCCTGTACATGTACATCAAAAGAGGCTGCAGCAGCGGTACCGGCGCCTCGTTAATTCGATGACGAAGATAATGAGGAGCAATAATCATTTTGTCCGTCCTAATGTGGGGGGGTTTTGGGGGGGGGGGGGGGGTTCTGAGGGTTTGGGGGCCTGGGGGCGACTGTGGTTGGGTTGGGGTGGATGGGGGGCAGGGGGGTCGTGGGTCCACCACACCAGCATCTATCGAAACTCAGACACAATCTGTTTCTTCCCCTGGTTGTTGAATCGGTGAAGGCTGGTGTATGTGGATCTCACTCTGCTTCGTCTGTCCTTCCTTCCTTTCCTCAATCTCTCCTTTGGTCTCTTGAGGTCTCCCTGATTTGTTGGAATTTGGATGTTTCTGGGGTTGGTGAAGGACTCTGGTTGGTGGTGTCTGGTCGGTGCTGGATTTCACTTTCCTTTCTTTTCTTTGGTCCTTCCTCGGGTCTCCTGACGGCCTCACGGCTCTGGCTGGGTTCTGAAGTGTTCGAATCGTTAAATAGGTTTTAGGTGAACTAATGAATACACACTCACCCGCAAGGCACACACGCACATGCACATACACATTCTCACCCACATACAAAATAAAAATTAATACAAAAAAAAAAAGATTAAAAAAAAAGAGAGCAATGATGATGGCATGTCAAATCGGTAAAATTACCGAATGAACAATACTGAGCTCTCCAGAAAAAGAGAGAAAAAAAAAATAATAATAAAATACGCGACACTACGGCAACCGAAAAGTCATAACATACAACGGTGAAGTTTTGTTTTAAAACCAAGATCAAACAGATTAAACATGTTAGACACTCATCTCAAGGTCTCATGAGACAAAATAAGTCACCGAAAATTATGTGTACTTATGGCGCCAGGCTTTAGTTACAGTAGTGACGTTCCTGCATCCCCCCCCCCCTTTTTCTCCTTCCACTCAGTTTTAGTGAGCATTTAAATTGCAGTTTTCACAATTACGTAATCGTGTTTTGTCAAATCGGGATTTAATTGCAAATGCAATTAATCGTTCAGCCCTAGCCTGGATTGTAGGGCTTGACGATCATGGGAAAAATAATAATCACCATTATTTTGATTGAGATTAAAATCACAATTAATTACACAATTATTCATTGATTTTAAAACTTAATATTTTTTTCCACTATCAAAACTACCAGCATTTCCCACAGATTTGAAAACTACTTGGGTGGGTGCACAGTCAGGCGGGGATGGGGGTGGGCCTCAGTCCTGTTACTACCGCTCCTCTTGCCTCACGATCCACAAAGTGACGGCGAACTAACATTACATGCGGTATATCTAAATTTTTAATACATTTTCTTGAAAACTTTGTGGTGGCCATTACTTGGGTGGCCCACCCAAGTATTAACATAGTGTGGGAAACACTGTACTCAAAACTATAATCATAGCCTTACGCCCATTCATCCCTTCACGTTGGAACACTTTGTTCTTGAACACTATTCTTTTTGTCAAGTATATCATAACCTTATGAATATATGAAATTCAATCCTTTTGAATTTTCATTCTTCTTTTTCAAACTTAAGCATTACATTACCTTTGCCCCTTTATCATATTTATTTTATTTTAGGTAATCTATATCTAAATACCTGATTATTCAATATAATTTTCTGTAGGATATTTGAATACTCGGTACCAAAATATTCGATAGCTGTAGCACTATAAAGGGGACTGCAACCCGCAATGCTGTAGTGTACTATACATAATATATAAATGGATAATGAAAGAGATGACTCGACACTTGGCGAGGACTGGCCATCTGGAATTTCATGAGTTTTACAAATGCCCAGTCCATCCACGGCCATGAATCGAATAGTAATGGCTTGATGTTGGTCAATCGGTACGATGGACACTGCACTACCACTCCCCGGAATAAAGTTCAGGCTCAGGATTTTTTTTAACTTTAAGTCCTGACTCCGTCTGTTGGGGAGAAAGTCTTATCTTTAAAAAGAGACCAAAACTATTCTTTTGCTCATTGCTCTCACTTTTTTTTTGTTTTTGTATGTGGGTGAGTATGTGTGTGTGCGTGCGTGCATGCGAGTGTGCATGCGAGTGTGTGTGTATTCATTAGTTCACCTAAAACCTATAAAAAAATCCCATACCGTTCACCTAAACCGAACACTTCCAGCCAGAGTCGTGAGGCCGCCAGGAGACCCGAGGAAGGACCAAAGAAAAGAAAGGAAAGTGAAATCCAGCACCGACCAGACACCACCAACCAGAGTCCTTCACCAACCCCAGAGACATCTAAATTCCAACAAATCAGGGAGAGCTCAAGAGACCAAAGGAGAGACTGAGGAAAGGAAGGAAGGACAGACGAAGCAGAGTGAGATCCACAGACACCAGCCTTCACCGATTCAATGACCTGAGGAAGAAGCAGATTGTGTCTGAGGTTCGATAGATGCTGGTGTGGTGGATCTGGCATGCATGAAAATCTCCACCAAAGAGGGGAGCCGTCGACCCCTGCCAGGACAGAGCAAGCGCAACACCATAGGGCCCCCCAGGCCGCGGTAGCGCCAAAGGACGACCCCCGGGCCCCGCAGGGGCTACCGGCCGGAGAGCAAACCCAGGAGCAGGAGCGCCCGCCACCCCAACACGGCCCGCGCCCCCAACCCAACGCAGCAGGACGGGGCACTGCAGGCCCGCACAGGTTCACAGCCCCCGCTTCCCCCTGACCCCCCAGACACCTCCCCCCCCCAACCGGCAGCCCCCCAGCCCCCGACCCCCAGATCCCGGGGATCCCCCGCACCCAGGCATCGGCGCCGAAGAGGGGCCGGGCAGCGGAGCGGAGAGGGCATCCGCACCCACCCCACCCCACACCGTGTGGAGGGACGGAACACCGGGGGCAGAAGGGGAGATGGGGACTCCGAGGGACGGGCGGCACCCCCGAACCCCAGGCCCAGTGGAGAAAGGCCCCGGTCGTCACTCCAGCGTTCTTAGTGAAAGCTAACCCTGTAACTGAGTTCGCCAGCTCGCCGACTGGCGAACTCTACCCCTAAACCTTGAATGTGACCCCACCAAGTTTATATACAAGTGTGTGTGTGTGTGGTGCATTAAAATTGGGAGCAGGTGAACCGGAGCAGAGGGAAATGATATCCCCACGCCCCGATCCACCCGCCTCCCAGGCATGTCAGTGAGTGCATGTGGTGCATTAAAAAAAAAAATAGGGGGTGGGTGGCGCGGCGGGGACACAGACATGGGACCGCAGCACTGCTCTATACTGCGGACTGCCCCAACCGATGGCGCCCCACCCCAGACCAAAACTATTCTGATACTCCAATTGGTTAAAGAACAGTTTAAAATTTATTTTTGGGGGGACCTTTTTTTAGACGTTTTAGGTAAAAATGGCAGGAGTTGAACAATTTTGATGTAGCTGTATGTCTGACAAATCTGCAAATGGAAAGAGAGTACTGGACTAACATTGTCCTACTGCCCACAGCTCGGAATGGGAGCCAATTGTCTGAAAGACAATTGAACTGAAATACCTGAACTCAATGTTAACTTATCACTTTTCGTTTTGTTCACAGCTTCACGGCTTTCGTACTGCGTGGATTCACACAGTGCCAAAACACACACAGCATTCAATTGTCAATGATGCAACAAATAAGGTACATTTTGCTTCCGGTGTTAAAAAAAATAAATGAATCTGTGCACTAGAAAAAAATTGTGACCAGATGGTAACGGACAGGTGTGTGTGTTCTTGTTTGTGTTATCTTGTGAGGACCATATTCCGGGTTATTACGGCCTAAGCAAACATTGCACTAGAGATGCACCCAAATGAAAATTTTGGGCCGAAAAAGTTCATTGACCTCAGGAAATTGCGGAGTTGATTAAAAAACACTTTTTCAACAATTTTTGTTAGAAGGGAAGGTTTGAGATGGGTCTATAATTTGTTAGCAGGGAGACATCCAGCATTCTCTCTTTTTTTTAAGCATGGTTTTTAACGGCGGTTACTTTCAGGGATTTAGGAAGTTCACCTGATTGAAGTGAGCAGTAGATTATTTGCTGTAAATCGATTTGAACAGATTTCACAATAGTTCTGAAAAAGCCAGTTCAAAACTCAGATATGTCTTTAACCACTGGTTAAGTAGATTTAACCGGCCGTTAACTTTAACAGCACTGTTATCTTGTTGTTCAAAACTCTGTTAACTTTAACCTGCTGTTAACTTGCTGTTAAAGTTAACACATCTAGGGACCGCCGCTAACTTTTTATTAGTGTCTTTAACTTTGTGTCCGTGGCTAATGCTGCCTTTATGATGCCCGTTGAGCGCAAGAAAAAGAGAGTCTATAGAGGGCTTGGCTTTGACATTGGTGATTATTCTGATGAAGAGTTATGCACACGCTACCGCTTAGCAGTAAATGCCAAGTCTCATGCTGAGTCAAAAGAGAAATAATAAGAATGTGTTTTTTAAGATGGGTTCTAAAAACGGACAGAGGGGGCTTTCCCAACATTTAGTGGGAGGTGATTCCAAAGAGAGGTTACCTGTAATGTTTCTTGTTTGCGTTAACGTCAATAATCAAACAAACACTGTGAATAGCGGCTATTTATTTACATTAAATTAATTAAAATTTAATATTATAATAATAATTTTTTAATTAATTTGAATTTAAAACAGTAGTTACAAATATTATTAATCACAATTACAAGTATTAGATAAAAAATACACACATATTAGAAGTATGTAAATACAAAACAAGACAAATAAAAGCAATTATATAAAAAATATTACACAAAAAATACAAATCTGTCAAAAATACAATTACTTTAGAACTTTAGAAAAAACACGAAGAAATATGAGAAACAAAATCAAACAAAAACATGCAATATTCTATGCTACAAAAATATTGGCAAAAATACAAAAATATTACACAAAATATTCACTGAAAATACACACAGTAGAAAAAAAATAATTATAATAAATAAATAAATAATAATAAATAATTTCACAAAAACTTGCTTTAATCATTGATTGATTAACGTTTGTTTGGTTGGTCGTTTGGATTGTATCCATTCCTTTCGCCAACCCGGAAGTAAACAAAAAGAGGAATTGTGGGACTAACAGCGTGACTAACTATGTTTTGAACAACGCATATTTAACGGTCAGTTAGTTAATGTTGGGTTAAGAATTTAACCGTCGGTTAGGGGTTAAACAATGGTTAAAATAACCGAGAATTAAACAACCGGGCCCAAAAGGTTATGAGTCAAGACAGCTAATTGAAGGTTTCAATTGCTGAGTCAAATTCTGTCATGATAATTGAATTATTCTTAGGTGATTTTAAGTGCTGCATCATTTTGTCATTTTGCTGGTTTGTGACAATGTTTGACCTGATGGCTTGTACTTTTTCACTAAAGTAGCAGGCAAATTCATTGCATTTATCTGTTGAGACGAGTTCTGGCGCTCTTTGGTTTGGGGGATTTGTGAGTTTGTCGACCAGGGCAAATAGAGTGTGTGTATTGTTGGGGTTCTTACTAATGATTTCAGGAAAGTATTGTTGTCTAGCTATTACTAGCTCTTTGTAGTACTCTATAGGTCAAAATGAACTTGGAGTTTAGTTGACTTTCTTCCATATGGCAAAACCCCGACTTTCAACTTAACAATCAATCATTTTATTTAGGTGTGTGGGAGCAGAAAGGAATTACACATCTCTACCATCTTTTCTCAGATAATACGTTTATATCACAATTAGATTATTTTTCAGAATCGTTCAGCCCTATGAAAAAACGTATAAATATGTCTTTGAGACACTTAAAACATTTAAAATAGAACGTATTTATGCGATTTTGGAAGCAAATTAGTTAATTAGAAATTTTGACTCCTGTACACACTGCCTAATCAAATTCTGGAAAGTGAATTTTTAGCTGTGTGTTATTTAGTAATTCAGCTCCAAAGTAGTGTAGTACTGGGGCTAGTTGGTACCCATCCCTAATAGCAAAGCACAACTGTACTTCTAAAATACATGTTTACAACCGGATAATCATTTACATGCTAAAAGGAAATATGTTGTGATCCTTTATTAAACCAAAAATGTCTATCAACTGAATTTACTGTTTTCTGTCACAGTGGTTTGCGTTAACAGTTGATACTGAAAGATGTAAGAGAATTATCCATCTGTCAGCTTCAAGACTGGAAGAGAACACCTCTCAGGATAAAAAGTAACCACAGCACAAATAATATGTTCTGTGACAATTGTCATCATCGCTATCATTGAAAGATTTTCTAATCTGTTTGCCAGTGAGTTGTCAGAGGCAGCCTATGAGAAGCTGGCTGATGAGACGCTGGATGCCCTGGCTGATTACTTTGAAGACTTAATGGATGAACCTTTCACTGCACCAGACTTTGATGTTATCTACTCAGTAAGTCAGTCTGATATTCAAATTGATTTTGACTGTTCTTCCAGGCTATGCTTTTGCTTTGTACAGTGGACATGGAAAAAAGAACCAATACATTTCATTTCATTTATTTCATCCTTAAAAGAAGTAAAACTTATAACATCTGCCCCTAATAAATACAAAATGAATGACAGATATGGGCAAGGTACACCTTACAAACAACAGTTTTACAAAATAAATTCAATATCATAATTGATTGCTACATGTCAATGTAATATGTATTTTTGTAATAATTGTGCTTTTATACATTTCTTGAACATATAAATGGATGAAGATGTTTTGATTTTACAGTCAAGATTGTTCCAGAGACTCACCCACTGGATTCAAATAAATCTTTCTTTTTGTTTTGTTCTATTCTTTAGTTTAGTTAGTTGGTTTAAAAAAACAACAACATTCTCTCAGTTCGTAGTCACTTTCTCTTTTTTGAAATTTGTTTTGCAAGTTATTTGGTAAAATTTAGTGATGGGCTTTATATGAAATTTTGAGGCAGTTATATTCCAACAATGGGTTAAATACCACAAACTTGTCAAGTGACATTTACGTTTAGGTAACTTCCAGTCGTATTTTCTCTCAGCAAAATTGGTGTGTTTTCCTCTCGATCCCTGCCCGAATTACCTCCCTTTTTTTTTTAAAATATGGAAGTCGTATCATTCAAGTAAAGTCATCCAAATCTTCCAAGAAGGACAAAGATTTAAACTGCACATCTGTAGTTATAGTCACAATTATGAAGGCAAGTAAGTATGCTTTTACGTAGTGTTCATAGTGTGTTACTTCGGTGGCTAGCCTTAAAGCAACACTAAGGAACTTTCACTTTATGTTGATTATGGCGGTGACAAATGGTCAAAAGTGGTAATGTTATGTCTGAAGGAAGACCACATTTCCAATGAGGACATGCGCAGTCATTTTTGAGGTCACGGCAGTGAATGAAAGCCGAGGCAATGTTGCTGTCCTTTTATCCAGGTAGCTTCCCTTTTTCTTTGTTCTTTTTTGTCTCCTTAGACAAATCTTTTTAGTTGTTTTGCAGCTTTTTGCAGTCTTTTTAACGAATGGGGGAAGGGACATATGCCATAAAGCAGTCAGCACATTTGTAGTTTTTTTGTGTGGCAGTGTGTACTGGCATTTAAAAAAAAAAAAGTTCTTCGACGTTTTTCTCCAACCACGTTAACTTGGATCTATCTCATATTTGCTCAGAAGAGTGTTTAGGCCTTCATGATGTCACAATACAAAGTTTGTGAGTTTCGTCAATCGCTGTGAGCGTTGCAAGGCGCTGTTCGTCAAGAAAACAACTGATTTTGTTGAATTGTTTTTAGGTACATGAGTGTTTTGTGGAAAGCACTACTTCACTTTTATATTTTCATGCAGCATCGTGAGTGATCGCGGATCAGGACAACAACATATCCTTATATAAGAGGTTACATGAGGACATATCAAACCATGGTTATTTCCCATTCAATGGAGCCCAAGACCTACAAAAAATTATTTTGGACCCATATTCTAAAACAGGAGTGTCAAGCATACGGCCCGCAGGCCGGATCAGACCCGCCAAGAGGTTTAATCCGGCCCGTGAGATGATCTTGTAAATAAATTAAAAAAAGAGTAATGTCGGACGAAGTAATCAGACGGCCAAAATCAAAACATAAATTTGTAATTTCACAAGCAATTCTCAGATTAGCAATGCAATTTGTGCACAGAATTGAGCTGGAGCTAACTTCATTAACTACGTCACACAATGCATTTTGGGAATATATATGCAAAACAGGTAGATACAATAAAAAAAATACCCAGAACTCATATGGGCCAAGTGTTGCCGTGTTCCATTTTAATTTGTATTATTTTTTGGGAACAATACATTTACAGTTATGCCCCGCTATTTAGGGCTGGCCTGCACATATGTGTAGAACTGACGAAGTGACACCAATTGTTTTTAATTTATGTACCATGATTTTACCGGTCAAGCTCACTTGGTATAATATTTTCTTCCATGTGGCCCCTGAGCTAGTATGAGTTTGACACCCCTATTCTTTTTTCTTTTTTTTTCTTCTTCTGGAGAGCTCAGTATTGTTCATTCGGTAATTTTACCGATTTGACATGTCATCATCATTGCTCTCCTTTTTTTTTTTTTATATATATATATTTTTTTTTTGTATATATTTTTTTGTATGTGGGTGATTATGTGTATGTGCGTGCGTGCGAGTGTGTGTGTGTGTTTATTAGTTCACCTAAAACCTTTAAAAAAAAAATCCCATACCGTTCCCCTAAACCGAACACTTCCAGCCAGAGTCGTGAGGCCGTCAGGAAACCCGAGAAAGGACCAAAGAAAAGAAAGGAAAGTGAAATCCAGCACCGACCAGACACCACCCACCAGGCCACCAACCAGAGTCCTTCACCAACCCCAGAGACATCTAAATTTCAACAAATCAGGGAGACCTCGAGAGACCAAAGGAGAGACTGAGGAAAGGAAGGAAGGACAGACGAAGCAGAGTGAGATCCACAGACACCAGCCTCCGCCGATTCAATGACTTGAGGAAGATTGTGTGTGAGTTTCGATAAATGCTGGTGTGGTGGATCTGGCATGCATGAAAATCTCCACCAAAGAGGGGAGCCGTCGACCCCCGCCAGGACAGAGCAAGCGCAACACCTCAGGGCCCCCCAGGCCGCGGCAGCGCCAAAGGACGACCCCCGGGCCCCGCAGGGGCCACCGGCCGGAGAGCAAACCCAGGAGCAGGAGCGCCCCCCCACCCCAACGCGGCCCGCGCCCCCAACCCAACGCAGCAGGACGGGGCACTGCAGGCCCGCCAAGAACCCCACCGATCCACAGCCCCCGCTCCCCCCATGACCCCCGCCCCCCATCCACCCCAATCCAGCCCCAGCCGCCCCCAAACCCCCAGACAGGGCGAAGACGGTGTTTCCACCCTACCCCCCTCCCCCCAAAGTGTGTTATGTGTCCTATATGTCTATAAAAGTGTATTGTGCAAAACTAGTGCAGTGAGTTAAGAGGAGCGACCAGCGCCCACCAAACCCCCATCCACCCCACCGGGACCCCGGCGGGCATATGGGACCAGCCCGGCGAGGCGATAGGGCTCGCCAGGAGGTGCCAGGAGGTCCACCGGAGCGGGGCGTGCACAACACCAATCCACCCGCCCTCCCGGCCCCGATCCACGAATGGAGCCCCCGGCCCAGGGGAGGGGGAGGAAGGCGGACAGGGGAGGGGGAAGGGACGGGGGAAGGAGACGACAAGAAGGGCAGGAGACATTTTATCAGTACAGACGCTCCCCACCTTACGAACGAGTTACGTTCCGGACGATCGTTCGTAAGGTGAATTTGTTCGTAAGTTGCTTCAGTGCTATATATTGTATTCTAATTTATGTTTAAAGCCTATATAAGTATATTGAAGGTTTATATAAGTTTGTTTAAGGCTTGTACTTTTGGAAGATGTACTCGATGCTTAAGGAGATGATGGAGGAGGAGGAAGAGGAGGATTTTATATCATGAGAGATTCTTCGTCGTCGCTGGAATCGGCTTCAAAAGTTATTTCCTGCTTCATGGGGACCGGCGTTTCTTCCTCCTCCTCCTCGCCACGTTGCTCAGCCTCCAATGAGCTCTCACAGCGCCAATCGTCGGTATTAGCGGCGGAGAGAAGCACTACGCGCAATACAAAATCTAACTTACAGCATTTCTTTCCAAACATTTTTCGACATACTGTACGCGCAGAAATGTTCGTATGTACCGTTGTTCGTAACTCGAATGTTCGTAAGTAGGGGAGCATCTGTATATGAAAGTAACATATATTTTTGAAAGTTTTTTTGTTGTTGTCGGAGAAAGCTTGGTAATATCTTTAGCTAAAACAGGCGGTTGGAGCGTACCCCGAAGTGTTGGAATTTGTTTCTTTATCATATTTTTAACTTGGAGATAATGTAAAAAAATTCAGTTTTTTATTTTATATTTTTGGAGCAAGGATGTATATGATATAAACATATTATCTGAGAAGAGATGGTGGAGATGTGTAATTCCTTTCGGCTCCCACACACCTAAATAAAACAATTGGTTGTTAAGTTGAAAGTCGGGGTTATGCCATAGGGGAGAAAGCTCACAGGGCTCCACTTGGGCTTTTGTAATTTCTAGTGCCTTCCACCAGGCAGTCAGGGTGGCGGAAATCATTGGGTTTTTAAAACAATTATGTCGCTTAATCGATGTTGTAATAAAGAGTAAATCTAGAAGTCTGAGGTTATTACAATCCTTCTGTTCTAGTTCCAGCCAAGTTAGTATCTCTGTTGGGTTGTGCCCATAGAATGATATATTGTAGCTGGTTAGCTATATACAGTAGTAGTACATAAAGTTTGGTGCCTCTAGACCACCTTTGGATTTACTTTTCTGAAGAGTAGATAGACTAATCTTTGCTTTTTTTTTATTTCAGTAAAATTTTGTAACTGCTGGTTCCAACAACTGGAACCAGTTAGCCGTAGGTTTAAATGGAATCATTGAGAAAAAATAGTTTATTTTGAGTAAAACTTTCATTTTAATGGTGGCTATTTGTCCTATTAGAGAAATAGGAAGATTATTCTAGCGCTCCAAGTCACTATAAATGTTATCCAGAAGTGAAAAAAAGTTTAAATGAATTAAATCAGTTAATTTAGGTGCGATTTTTATGCCTAAGTATTTTAAAGTACCTATAGGAAATGAGTAGTGTGGGTCCTGGCTTGCAAGGTTCCATGGATTTTCTGTAATAGGTAGAAGTGTTGATTTTGTCCAATTAATAGAATAATCTGATAACTGTGAGAATTTAGTTATTAAGTTAAATACTTCCCCTAACGAAATAGCAGGCTTTTCTAAATAAAGTAAAATATCATCGGCATATAGATTAATTTTATCTTCTCTTACCCCAGAGTGGATTCCTTGAATCCTTCTTTCCTGGCGTATGGCTAATGCAAGTCGTTCAATAAATATTGCAAATAATAAAGGGGACAGTGGGCATCCCTGTCTTGTGCCTCTCTGTAGAGTAAAACTCTGAGATATAATCCCATTAGTAGTAACTGTAGCTTTAGGAGAATCATATAATACTGACACCCAGTGGATAAATGATTTCCCAAAGCCAAATTTATTTAAAACAGCAAAGAGAAAGGACCACTTAACTTTGTCAAAAGCTTTTTCTGCATCCAACTGCCTTTTTAGCATGCCGCTGTGACATGCTAATAAGGTTAAAGAGCCTCCTAATATTATTAGTAGAGTGACGATCTTTAATAAAGCCTGTTTGGTCGCTATGAATGATTGTCGAGATTACTGTTTCTAGTCTAGATGTGAAAGCCTTAGTGATAATTTTAATATCAGTGTGTGAAATCGGGCGGTAACTTGATGGAAGGGTGGGGTCTTTTTCTGGCTTTAATAAAAGTTTAATTGCTGCTGTAGTCATGTGTGGGCGTATGTAACCATTAGTTTTAATTTCTGTTACTACTATTAAGAATAGTGGAGCAAGCATTAACCAGAAGTGCTTAAAAAATATAGCCGGATAACCATCCGGGCCAGGTGCTTTGCCATTAGGCATACTATCTAGAGCACTGTACAACTCGTTTATAGTAAGTGGTGCTTCTAACATATCGTTATATTCAGTAGTTAACTGAGGTATATTTAAGCTACTGAGGAATGCCTCAATAGGCTCAGGGTTAGGCTTGCTAGTTTCTGAGTATAGGTTACGATAATAGTTATAAAAAAAATTGATTAATTTCTTCTGGTGATTGTGTGCATTCACCAGTTGTCCCTTTAACTCTTTCACTGCCATTGACGTTTATAGACGTCAAGTAAAAACCTACGGAGCACTGCCAATGACGTCTAAAGACGTCATCCAATTTTTTATTTTTTATTTTTTTGAAACGGGTGCGGGCAAGGCCTCCGGAGCTGTGGTGAAAGTTTCCAGCCGGTCTGTTGTGCCTAATGACTATTTTTGGCCCCTAGAGGGCAGCGATGACTCTCTTTTGACAAGATCGGGTGGGCGTCAGTAGAGGCGGAGCTAGAGCGTCGAGCAGGAGATGAGAATGGAAGACAAAGGAAAAATGGCGGCCGGTTGCGAGGAGCTCACGCCCGAGACGTTTTTTTCAAAGACCAAAAGCATCGCTGAAAGAGCACATTGTTGACGACGATGATCATCATCGATGATGAAGATGAGGCTGGTGACTCCGTGGTTGGGAAGCATTGACGCGGCAGTAGAAGACGTTAGATGGAGCTAGATGGAGGAGGGAACGGGCAATGGCGAGCGTTTGTAAGCAGCTCTACGCTTACAAGACGAAAGGCATCGACCAACGCTAAAATAGTACATTGATGACGACGATAATCATCATCGATGATGATGAAGGTGAATCCGAGCTTGACGGCGAAATTGGAACCGCTGACGCGGCGGCTATGACGGTGTCGTAACGCGGAGCGCAACCGAGCACGCACAGGCGGACGTTCGATCGGACGACGGAGAGTGCCCCGAGTCCAATGCATATTCATCGGAGGAAGTGTGTACAGTCTGCTACTTGCTTTTTATTCCCCGGAAAAAAAGGCCGTCAAGAAAGTGTAACGTTTGCACGCAAAACGGACCAATGCGAAAGTGAAAGTAAACTGTTGTGCGAGTCCTGGCGTCTCCTTGCACGCAGGAGAGCGTTACAAAAGGAAAAACTGTATTTGAAACATCCACATAATTGTAAGTAGTACCACAGCACACATTTGTAAATAGTTTGCGAAATTGTTTTGTCAAATTGTTACACTGTTGAATGGAAATAAACGTATTTTGCAATCAAAAAACACTTTTTCATTGTTGGTGAAAGCGTTTTACAGAAGTAAAGCACTATTTAGGTGTTTGTGGCATCATTCATGGACAAAAAGAAGTGTACAATTCACTAGAGTGCATGAAATAACATCGTTTCACAAAAAGCTCTTTTTCTCCGTTTTTTGTTTCAAAAGAGAGAATTTTGGTGAAAGTAACCATTTTCTATTGTTGATTACTGAAGAACGGAATAAGGTAGAAACAAACTTTTTTTTCTGATGAAAGCTGAGAGTCAAATCTTTCATTTGGTATTATGTGTGTTTCCATAGTCCAAACACAACATTTTCTGTGGACCTTGAAAGATCACTCAAAATGCTTAAATCGGCTGGCAGTGGGGACAACCCGTTTCTGAAAACGTCTGGCAGTGAAAGAGTTAATAGCCGTTATAAGAGATTTTTCCCGATTGCGTTGAAGTTGGTTTGCAAGAAATTTACCTGATTTGTTATTATATTCAAAGTTGTTGTATTATAAACTCTGTCTTTTTAGTTAGCATATCGTCTAACTGTATTTTTGTATTTTGTAAGTCAGTCCATATTTGGTTATTTGGGTTTATTGCGTACTCATCCGTCAGTTGTTTAATTTTATCTTCCAAGTATTTTTCAAATTTTTTATCCTTTTTCTTTTTATAAGATGAATATGATATAATTTTACCTCTAATTACTGCTTTCCCAGCTTCCCAGAGAAGAGATGGCGATAGGTCTGGAGAGTCATTTATTTCCAAAAAGTCTGCCCACTCTTTTCTTATAATTTTGTCAAACTCTGCGTCGTTTAGCAGTGAGATGTTAAAACGCCATGTCGGTGGTGGTTTAAAGGTATAATCAACTTGTAGGGAAAGGGAGTCTGGTGCATGGTCGCTAATAATAATAGGATGTCATTTTGTAACAGTTTTATCAGCAATAGAGTTATTTGTAAGAAAATAATCAATTCTTGAAAAAGACCGGTGTACAGCGGAAAATAAGGTAAATTCCTTCTTATTTGGGTTTTTAAGTCTCCAGCATTCGACGAGGCCAAAATCATCCATATATTCCCCTATTACTTTAGTAGATTGTAATCGCCTACATATTATATTATTAGAACGGTATATTAATGGATTTAAGACTGTGTTAAAGTCTCCTCCAATAATAATAGTAGAGTTTGCTGCTAAATCAAACAGCTGAGGGGAAAATTCATGGAAAAAGGCCGGATCATCATTATTAGGGGCATATAAATTACCAAATGTATATATTTTATTAAATATAGTCACCTGAATAATAATGTATCGGCCCTCTGGGCCTGTTATTGTATTATTTAGAGTAAAGAGTAAATTCTTATGTATGAGTATACAATTACATTCATACAGTATGAAATTGTGATGCCAGTCGCAGTTACACAGTGTACTTCACCTCCTATTAGTCACGCAATGCCAACCGGACATTTTCATGAATTTATAACCCCCCCGGACGCCCCAACAGGACGTAAGAAAATGTTCTGTGCTCCCAAAAGAGCATACATTTGGTCACCCTACCGTATACTATAAATGAATTGCCTTAAATTATTACCTTTTATAGCCTTGACAATCTCTTGAGTACAATTTATATTGTAAATAAACATTTTAACCTTGCTGAGGGGAAAATTCATGGAAAAAGGCCGGATCATCATTATTAGGGGCATATAAATTACCAAATGTATATATTTTATTAAATATATTCACCTGAATAATAATGTATCGGCCCTCTGGGTCTGTTATTGTATTATTTATAGTAAAGAGTAAATTCTTATGTATGAGTATACAATTACATTCATACAGTATGAAATTGTGATACTAGTCGCAGTTACACAGTGTACTTCACCTCCTATTAGTCACGCAATGCCAACCGGACATTTTCATGAATTTATAAACCCCCGGACCCCCCAACAGGACGTAAGAAAATGTTCTGTGCTCCCAAAAGAGCACACATTTGGTCACCCTACCATATACTATAAATGAATTGCCTTAAATTATTACCTTTTATAGCCTTGACAATCTCGAGTACAATTTATATTGTAAATAAACATTTTAACCTTGCCTGCTGTCTTCATAAATACCTTAAAACAAAAATAAACCATACAAAAATACAGATTCTTAGTCAATAAAACAGAATCTTAAGCAATAGAATTGCTAAATATTACCAAGGAGCGTTAGCACACTCCAGTAGACAAAAACGGTAAAGTTTTACTATGCAGTAAATTACACAATGAACATGAAATATAGCAACATTAGTTAAACAATGAAACACTCAAATTCGAACATCGTTCCCTTGTCAACCAGGTGCTAAAGAATCATCCACTGAATTAGTAGTAAACTTCAGTTTTCTCTCATTTCCTGTGACGCGCACACGTCTTCTCTGCACTTGGAAGACGGCGCTACTAAGTACGTTGGTTACTTACGTCAGTTCCTACTGGTTTAGGAGACCTTTTCCTGTATCCTTCAAAATAAAAGTATCAACTATATTATAATAGCACAATAAAACGCAATTCTGCAATACAAAAACAAAAATAATAGCAGGGTCATTGACATATTTTATTTTAGAAAACCTGAGGGGGGAAAAATACTTTTTTTCTTTTTTTTGCCCTGCAATTTGGTGCCCCCTCCACTAGATGGCGCCCTAGGCAACCACCTAGTTTGCCTATGCCCTGAGCCATACTGATCAGTCATGCTGAGAGGAAGAGAAATCTCAGGGGACCTCAGGAAGTCGGTAGTGACAGCACCTCTGTCTGGGGAAGCTTAGTGATCCCGCTCAGTAAGTGGCACCTGCCAATGCCCTTTTAACAAATCAAATAATGTAACACACCCAAATCTCAATTAACGTAGTACGTGAAGGTGTGTCCCCAAAAAGATTCGGAAACTCCCTAATCAACTGAATCAATTGGTCACGCTGCAATGGAACCAAATAACTCATAGAGTTCTCCAACTGCTCCAAAAATGCAGTATTCTTTAAATGGCCAGACACAATAGCCTCATCCGGTTCGGGCGGATCCCCAGCCCCCAACCTTGACACCGTACACTGAGGACGCATAGCCGACGGACCCAACACCACCTAAACCAAACTGTCATAGGAAACATATGGCTTGAACAAGTTGACATGGCAAAGTTGTGTTTTCGAACGATGTTCCGGGGTCGAGATCATATAGTTAAGATCTGAAATGGAGATGCAACAGGCAGCAAGGCTAAAACCTCATCACCAGGCAAGAACTCTCTATGCACAGCCCGTGCATCGTAATACCCTTTAATTTTAGCTTGCACACAACTAAGCCTTCTCCTAGCCATCTCCTGAGTAACATACAACTTGTACCTGAAACCGTTGACAAAGTCAATCAAATTTGTCGGAGGGTCGACCTCTTTGCAATCATCTTGTAACAGCGCCAGGGGACCTCGCACCTTATGACCAAACACGAAATCAGTAGGACTGAATCCCGTACTCTCCTGAACCACCTCACGAGCGGCCAGCAAAAATCCAGGGTAGAGCCTCTTCCCAGTTACCTTGCATCTGGACACAGAATGAACGCAACATCAACTTTAGCGTCTGGTGGAACCTCTCTAGAGCACTCTGACTCTGGGCGTGATAGGCAGACGAAAAATAGTTTTTAACTCTGAATTGCTTCAAAACCTGGGCAAAAAGTCTCTAGCAAAAATTAGACCCTTGGTCTGACTATATAATCCAAGGAACCCCGAAAACAGAAATGAACTGCGACAATGCATGCACTACCGACTTGGCTGTAATACTGCGGAACGGAAATGCAGATGGATACCTTGTAGTCTGACACATTACCGTCAACAAGTACTTAGCACCAGACCTAGCTGGAGGCAACGGACCAACACAATCTATGAGCAAATGCTCAAATGGCTGCCCAATTGCTGGAACACAGACTGAGTGGCACTGGCTTAAGGGTCTGATTTGGCTTACTGGTTAACTGACGTGTGACAGGACTTGCAATACGCAGACACATCCCTTTTCAAATGAGGCCAAATGAAATACCTCATGACACGATCATACGTCTCCCTGACCCCCAAATGGCCACACTGATCATAAGAAATCTGCAACACAGTAGGATTAAATTGTACAGGCACAACTACTTGATACACTGACTCCCCCACAAAGCTCTCAAACTGAGGTGTCCATTTTCGCATCAGTACCCCATCATGCACAAAGTAACATTGAGAACTGTCTCTCACCTGGGATTGAGGGCAAACCAACTCCATGAGACCCTTCAAGTTGTCATCTGACTTCTGCTTCTCCACCAGCTCGGCACGAGAAACAGACCATGGAGCATCAGGTACCACAAGGTCACAATCAGGAACAACGTCACATTCCACTATAGACTTGGACCGAGTCACAACACAAACACCAACTCCATCCGGTAGCTGCCTCTCCCCAACATGGTCACCGCACATCACAAGAGTGCTGGTCACCCTAACTGGAGGAGGAACCTCAGCCCAAACTCTACTACCATCAATGTCATTGCCCAGGATCATGGCCACGCCATCCACCGGCAAGGCTGGATGCACACCAACGGCCACTTCCCCCTGGAACAAATCATAGTGAAAATACATGCTGTGTTTCGGCACATTCAAAATCGTGACACCCATTCCTAAAATGGGAATAAAAGAATCAAGTGCAGTTTTGTCAGAAAACGGTAGTGCAGATGGCAAAATGAATGAAGCAACTGCCCCAGTGTGACGCAAAATCTTCACAGGCACGTCCTCATTACCCTCCACCAGAGAGACATGGCCCTCAGTAATGAACGGAAGAAAGGACTCCAACACCAAGAAGCCTCAGATTCAACGGAAACTGCTCCAGATGCAACACACAATGCCGGCGTAGTATTAGCATTAGCAGCAGACTGCCGCAAACGAGACTTAAGCGAAAACAATCATTTTTCTAATGCCCGCGCTTATGACAATAATTACAGATTTTATCCAAATCACGAGAAAACCTACCACTCTTAAACCCCAGTAGACTTGTTAAAAACAGTCTCACAAGATCCAGAATCAAAGGTCTTGCTACCAGAATGAGCCAAATGGTAATCATCTGCAAGCGCAGCTGCCTCAGCCACCGTTGAAGCTCCATGTTCGCTGACATACATCGCAATATGCTCAGACACAGAATTTTTAAACTGTTCCAACAAAATGAGCTCATGCAAGTTATCATTAGTCTTAACGAAGAACACCAGTTTAGGAACCGCTAATTAATTACGCCGTCTTTATATAATCCAGCAGAAGTCTCCAACATAAGTGACTAGCGGATACCTGTTAGCATGACCATTGAGTGTCTGGCTGTTGGCTGGAGTAAGTTTGACAGCTGGTACCTGGCTTACTTTAATTTTTTCTTATTCTTTTTCAATATACCAAGGCTACTTGGTAATCCACTGTCCATGTTTAAAGGAAGGGAATGTGCCTTAAATTGCACATTGAGGTCTTTTCATTAACTCTTTGACTGCCAACCATTTTCAGAAAAGAGAACATGTGGGTGCCAGCTGATTTAGAGCATTTTGACTGATCTTTCAAGGTCCACAGAAAATTTTGTGTTTGGACTATGGAAACACAGATACTACCAAATGAAAGATTGAAATCTCATCTTTCATCGGAAAAAAAGTTTGTTTCTACCTTATTCAGTTTTTCAGTAATCAACAATAGAAAATAGGTTAGTTTCACCCAAATGCTCTGTTTTGGACCAAAATACGGAGAAATCAAGCTTTTTGTGAAACGATATTATTTCATGCACTCTAGTGAATTTGACACCTTTTTTTTCCATGAATGATGCCACAAACTCCTAAACAGTGATTTACTTCAGTAAAACACTACTACCAAACAATGAAAATGTGTTTTTTGATAGCAAAATAAGTTTATTTACATTCAACAGTGTAACAATTTGACAAAACTATTTGGCAAACTATTTACAAATGTGTGCAACTGTGCATGTGTGGTACTATTTACAATTGTGTGGATGTTTCAACTACACAGTTTTTTTTTGTGTGGTATATTGTTTAACACTCCCCTGCGTGCAAGGGGACACAGCAGGATTTGCACCACAGATTAGTTTCACTGCGATTGCCCCTTCGCGTGCAGACCCTACACTTTCTTGCCGGCCTTTTTTTCCGGGGAGTAGCAGATATGTACTGCAGTGTGTGTTTGGCCATGTTACGATACGATACGATACGATACGATATACTTTATTTTCCCCGTGGGGAACTTTTTCCTGGACTCCGTCCAGCTGCAGTTTACAGTAAGAGAAAACAACAGAATAGATAAATAAAAAAATTAAATGTTGTCATCAAGTCTACTCTCAGGATCATGATACGGTGACCTGGTGTTATGTCTGGCTTCCTCATGTCCTTCAGTTCCTATACGGGGTGGTAAAAGATGTTCTGATCCATCTTATCCACTCCATTCATGATGGCATCGTAGTCCAGAACCAGTGTCTTCTCCGTGATCAGACTGTACCCACTCCTTCGATGACTATGCATTGGACTCAGGATACTCTTTATCGTCCGATTGAACGTCCGCCTGTGCAGAAGTGCTCGGTTGTGCACCACGTTTTCCGGCGTTAGCATCGCTAGCCAGTGAGGCTTTACGACGTGATCGAAGCCGCCGCGTCAACGCTTCCAACTTCGGCGTCAACCTCGGAGTCACCATCATCATCATCATCAATGTGCTCTTTAGCACTGGTCGATGCTTTTCGTCTTTGAAAAAAATGCTGAAGCGTGAGCTGCTTGCAACCGGTCGCCATTTTCGCTTCCTCAGGCATTCGCCCCTTAACACTCTAGCTCCGCCTCACGTCTTCTACTACTGACTCCTACCCTATCTTGTCCAAAGAGAGTCATCGCTGCCATCTAGTGCCCATAAATAGTCATTATACTAACTCGATCTGCTTGATACTTTGAGCACAGCTAGCCAAGGCTTTCCTCCACCCATTTAAAACAAAAAACAAAAACATAGTTAACGTCTTTTAACGTTTTTGGCGGCACTCATTTGGATTTTACTAAACGTTATTTAACGTTTTTGGTGGACAAATAGTTAAAAAAAATACCACATGAATAGAGCTTAGTCTTGATTTATTTTATAAAACACTTTTGCCCATTAAAAAAGAAAAACATTCAACTCAAAATGTCAAACTTAACTGTTGAGATTATAGAAACACAACTTTAAGCCATTAATACCTTGCTATTTTACTCATGAACAATGTAAAAATAAGAATGTTCTGCCTACCAAAAAGTTGTATTAGACATGTTGAATTGATTTGTTTTTTAATGGGAAAAGCGCTTTACAAAATAAATGAAGACAAAGTACTATTTATCTTCTTTTTTTTTTTTTATGCTGATCCAAAAAACGATCCGATCCGAACCGTGTGATCCGGTGCAGTTTCAAAATTCCTACTTAACGAAGCATTCCTGGTTGTATGTTTAACCGAGAGCTATGAAAATTTGATAACATATGTAACAGCCTGTGACCTACAAAAAAGTGTTTTGGTGCCATATGCTAAACATAACAGGAAGTCCCCCAGAGACTGGACATCAAATTTTACGTTCCAAAAATCTTACTTAACTCTTTCACTGCCATGGACGTTAAAAGACGTCAAGTAAAAACCTACGGAGGGCCGCCAATGACGTTAAAAGACGTCATCCAATTTTTTTTTAAATTTTTTTTTTGAAACTGGTGGAGGAAAGCCTTGGCCAGCTGTGGTGAAAGTTTCAAGCAGATCTAGTTAGCCTAATTACTATTTTTGGCCCCTAGATGGCAGCAATGACTCTCTTTTGACAAGATTGGGTAGGCGTCAGTAGAAGACGTGAGGCGGAGCTAGAGGGGACAATGGCTGGGGAAGGGAAGAAAACATGGCGACCGGTTAAGCAGCTCACGGTCGAGCAGTTTTTTTCAAAGACGAAAAGCATCGACCAACGCTAAAGAGCACATTGATGATGACGATGATCATCATCGATGATGATGATGGTGACTCCGAGGTTGGAAGCATTGACGCGGCAGTAGAAGACGTGAGGCGGAGCTAGATGGCTGAAGAAGCGAACAATGGCGACCGCAAGCAGCTCACACTTGGGAATTTTTTTCAAAGACGAAAGGCATCGACAAATGCTAAAGAGCACATTGATGACGATGATGATCATCATCTCCGAGGTTGACGCTGAAGTTATGACGACGTCATAAAGGTTCACCGGCTAGCGATGCTAACACCGGAAAACGCGGAGCACAACCGAGCACGCTCAGGCGAACGTTCAATCGGACGACGAAGAGTGCCCCGAGTCCAATGCATATTCATCGGAGGAGTGGGTACAGTCTGCTACTTGCTATTCCCCAGAAAAAAAGGCCGTCAAGAAAGTGTAACGTCTGTACGCGAAAGAAGCCATCGCAAGTGAAACTAATCTGTTGTGCAAATCCTGCTGCGTCTCCTTGCACGCATGGGAGCGTTACAAAAAGAAAAATTGTATTTGAAACATCCACATGATTGTAAATAGTACCACAGTTGCACACATTTGTAAATAGTTTGCGAAATTGTTTTGTCAAATTGTTACACTGTTGAATGGAAATAAACGTATTTTGCAACCAAAAAACACTTTTTCATTGTTGGTGATAGCGTTTTACAGAAGTAAAGCACTATTTAGGTGTTTGTGGCATCATTCATGGACAAAAAGAAGTGTACAATTCACTAGAGTGCATGAAATAACATCGTTTCACAAAAAGCTCTTTTTCTCCGCTTTTTGTTTCAAAACAGAGCATTTCGGTGAAACTAACCATTTTCTATTGTTGATTACTGAAGAATGGAATAAGGTAGAAACAAACTACCAAATGAAAGATGAGAGTTCAATCTTTCATTTGGTAGTATGTGTGTTTCCATAGTCCAAACACAACATTTTCTGTGGACCTTGAAAGATCAGTCAAAATGCTTAAATCGGCTGGCACTGGCGACATCCCTTTTCTGAAAACGTCTGGCAGTGAAAGAGTTAATGAATTATTCCCGGTTGTACGCTTCACCTACAGCCCTCAAGGTACAAAAAACTATTTTAGAGTCATATGCTAAACATAACCGGAAGTTCGCCATTTTTGATTTACTTTGGAATGTGTTGCAATTTTTTGGCCCGTTTTATAGTTATTTTTTTTTCCCTGGTGATATATCTGTGAAGGTTACTGAAGTGTCTAGGAGAGGTAGCATTAGAATTTCTGGGTTGTTCAACAGAATCTTAGATAGTGAGAAGATGCCTGAGGAATGGAGGAGAAGTGTGCTGGGGCCCATTTTTAAGAACGAAGAAGAAGAAGGGAGACGTGCAGAGTTGTGGCAACTACAGAGGAACAAAGCTGATGAGCCGCACAATGAAGCTATGGGGAAAAAGTAGTGGAAGCTCGACCGAGGGCAGAGGTGAACGTTTGTGAGCAGCAGTATGGTTTCATGCCAAAAAAAAAAAAGAGTACCACAGATGCAGTAATTGCTTTGAGGATGTTGATAGAGAAGTACAGAGGTCAGAAGGAGCTGCATGGTGTCTTTTTAGATTTGGAGAAAGCTTATAACAGGGTGCCCAGAGAGGAACTATGATTTTGTATGAGGAAGTCTGGAGTGGCAGAGTCGTATGTTCAAGTGGTGCAGGACATGTATGAGGACTGTAAGACAGTGGTGAGGTGTGCTGTAGGTGTGACGGAGGAGTTCGAAGTGAAAGTGGGACTTCATCAGGGATCAGCTCTGAGCACCTTCTTTTTCGCTATGGTAATGGGCAGGATGACAGATGAGGTTACACAGGAATCTCCATGGACTATGATGTTTGCTGATGACATTGTGATCTGTAGTGAGAGCAGGGAACAGGTGGAGGAGAAGCTAGAGGTGTGAAGGTTTGCCCTGGAAAGGAGGGGAATAAAGGTTAAGCCGTAGCAAGACGGAGTATCTGTGTGTAAATGAGAAGGACCAAAGTGGAAGAGTGAGGTTACAGGGAGAAGATACCAATAAATAGGAGTTAAGGTATTTAGGGTCAACAGTCCAGACCAATGGAGAGTGTGAAAAATAAGTGAAGAAGCGTGTGCAGGCAGGCTTGAACAGGTGGAGAAAAGTGTCAGGTGTGATGTGTAATAGAAGAGTTTCAGCTGAAATGAAAGTAAAGGTTTATAAAACTGTGGTGAGACAGCGATGTTTTTTGGTCTGTAGACAGTGCCACTGAGGAAAATACAGGAGGCAGAGCTGGAGGTGACAGAGATGAAGATGCTGAGGTTCACTTTGGGAGTGACCAAGATGGATAGAATCAGGAATGAATACGTCAGAGGGACAGCATGTTAGAGGCTTTGGAGATAAAGTCAGAGAGGCCAGACTGAGATGGTTTGGACATGTCCAAAGGAGAGATAGTGAGTATATTGGCAGAAGGATAGAGTTGAGTTTCCAAATGCCAGGCAGGAAGTCTAGAGGAAGACCAAAGAGGAGGTTTATGGATGTAGTTAAAGAGGACATGAAGGTGTGAGAGCAGAGGATTCAGAGGACAGTGTTAGATGGCGGCAACTGATTCGCTGTGGTGACCCCTGAAGGGAAAAGCCAAAAGGAAAAGAAGAAGTTATAGGGGTTTTATCCGATCGTCTTCAAACTTGGCGTGTTTCATCTTAAGATGTTAAAGATGAAAAGTTATTTAAAGCTTTTTATTTCATCACATGCTGTTGGCGTGGTATGCACTGAAAAAATCCTTCTTAATGAAGCATTCCCGGTTGTACCAATCACCTACAGGCATGAAAATTTGGAAGCCTATGTAACAGCCCACGACGTACAATAACATAAGGGTCTAGCTGCAGACGCTGGGCGAGTGGAGCTCCACCGGAAACGCGTGACTTTGAGCAACACAGGAAACACTTTTTTAAGCAATTTTTTTTTTAAACAAATAAATGACTATGAACTATTCATTTAATTTGAACAAACGGTATATAAAAAACAGTATACAAAACATGTAAAAAATTTGAATATAAGCAATGTATACAACATCAACAACACAACTCTATCGGAAACGCATTGCCTCTAAATGAACAAAGCCCGACGTACAGACGAACTTACATAGTCCGTACAATGGCCTTAAAATCAACCGTGATTTAAATGTCAACCTTTGTGTTTTTTTGTTGTTTTTTTAGGAAATCGTAAGTTTTGGAAGGACATTGAGGACGGTTAAAACAAAGCAAGCCTTGTGGGTATTAGATAATTTGAAGAATATATTGTCTGATTAGACCTTTTTTAATGTTTTTTTTCTTTTTCTTTTGTCTTGTTCGAATGCACAGTTCTGTTATGTTGTGTGCTCAGTTTGCAATTCTCATGTTCTATGGAGAAAGATTTTGATTATGGTTTTTGGATAAATAGAGGGGGTAGTCACCCTGGTTGACGAGTGACCGGTGCTGTCAACGAATATTCACGGGCAAAATTTTGGTCCCAGACCTTTTAAACCCCTAACCCATTTTCATGCCTTGTTCTGCTTTGTCACGTGTCTTTGCTTGGCCTCAGAGCCAATTTGGAGAAGTTATCGCTGGTTCCCTCTTAAAAGACGTCTTTCATTGGGGTGTCTTTGGACACCCTGATGAAAAACGTAGAAACAGCCATGTTTACGTTCCAGTAAGAACAGACTTTTCTTATACAGAGTGGTGTTGTCAGTGTAGCAGTTAGATGTGCTTTTCTTCTACAGAGTGGTGTGCTGACAGTAAAGGTTGGTGGTGACCATGGAACCTATGTCATCAACAAGCAAACACCAAACAAGCAGATTTGGTTGGCCTCTCCAACAAGGTGAGACCATATAACAAAATAAGATATACACTGACAACAACATGACCACTTGTGCAAGCTAATGCAGAGGTCACCAACCTTTTTGAAGCTGAGAGCTACTTCTTTGGTACTGATTAATGCGAGGGCTGCCATTTAGACAAACACTTTTGGGAAAAAAAACATTTACTTAAATTACCTTTAATAATTGAACATCTTTATTCCAGACCCACGGGGGTCACAAAACAATAGAACAATAACAGAATAAAAGAGAAAAAAGGAAAGGAATAATAATGATAAAAATAACAACAACAATACCAATAATTAAAAAACAACCACAATACATCAATTATACCTAGCCTTCCACAGCAATCAATGTAAAAGATGCAGGCATACTCGCCAATGTTTCCTCTGTCTAGAATAAAACCGACCAGAACTGCGCACAGGATTAACTAAAACATTGATAATGTCATTTTCTGACCTGGATGCCCTTCACATAAAACTAAACATCAAATTACGCAGAGTAGCAGAGCAAGTAGGTACACTGACACTCACAAACAAATGACTGGCACTTGAGCTTCTTGAAGCTCTCAACGCAGCTTCATGGTATCATTGTAAGCCACTGTGAGTTTTCTCATGCTTTCTTGCCTGTAACGGCACCACAAATGGGCAGTATACAAAGATGTACAATAGGCTCTAAAAATTGAGATTTTAACAGATACTCAGCACATTCTAAATTTACAACGGAATATTCGCTTGGGCTTACAGTTTCCGACGCTGCCTATAAATGTCCTTGTTGTCCAATAGGTTACTTGAAATAATGTGGCCCAGATATGTTATTTCACTGTGCGCGCGCACACACACACACACACACACACACACAACGCACACACACACACACACACACACACACACACACACACAGTTTGTTGCCACCCAAATGAGTCTGGAAAGGCTGAATTTCTGTCTTCTCTACTTGTGACTATCATGACCTTGCTTTTTTCAGCAATGTATTTTATATCAAATTAAAGCATTTAAAATCAAAGACATGTCGTTCATATACACATTAAAAAGAAAAGGAGACAATATTCCACCCTGACGGACACCATTACGCGGAAGGGAACTGATGTTGCATTGCCCCATCTCACTCTCTTAGTCTGATGCGAGTACCAGTAAACTAAGATCCGGAAAAAAAAAAACAGTGACCCCATATTTAGACAATTTTTTAAATAATTTGTCATGGTTAACAAATGCTTTAGAAGCATCAATAAAACATATGAACATCGTTGAGTTCTGCCTATTGTGTTTATCTAAAATTTCATTTAGTTCAAATGTACATAAATCAGTTCTATGTTTAGGGTGACCAACTGTGTCCCGCGTAGCGCGTGCACGCACAGCCTTTGAAGGTCAATTGATATGTCCCGCTAATTCAAAAGCTGTGCTTTCACGCACTACGTAGGACAGTTAAAGTTAACGGACCACTGATTGTCACACTCACGTGGGGCAAAATTCATTCTCTGCATGTGACCTATCCTCTAAGGGAGTGGTTGGTCACTCTAGCTATGTTTCCTTTTAAAACCAACTTGATGATCAGCGTACAGGACATATACCTCTCAATTCTACACAGTAGTGTTGTCTCTAGCACTTTAGATACAACACTGGCTAGGGCTACTGGCCTGTAGTTTGCCGAACTGTTCAGCTTCCCCGCCTTGTCTTTAATTATTGGTACTAGCATAATCGAAAGCATTGATTCAGGCAACTCCCCATGAACCAAAAAGCCACCAAAGGGCACACTTTCTTGATGGCAAATTTTATATGTTCAGCTGTAATATTATCCAGGCCACAGGCCTTACTGTCTCCTAAATTCTGGATTACTTCATTAACTCTTTCACTGACAGACGTTTTCAGAAACGGGTTGTCCCCACTGCCAGCCGATTTAAGCATTTTGAGTGATTTTTCAAGGTCCACAGAAAATGTTGTGTTTGGACTATGGAAACACACATACTACCAAATAAAAGATTGGACTCTCAGCTTTCATCAGGAAAAAAAGTTTGTTTCTACCTTATTCCGTTCTTCAGTAATCAACAATAGAAAATGGTTACTTTCACCAAAATTCTCTCTTTTGAAACAAAAAACGGAGAAAAAGAGCTTTTTGTGAAACGATGTTATTTCATGCACTCTAGTGAATTGTACACTTCTTTTTGTCCATGAATGATGCCACAAACACCTAAATAGTGCTTTACTTCTGTAAAACGCTTTCACCAACAATGAAAAAGTGTTTTTTGATTGCAAAATACGTTTATTTCCATTCAACAGTGTAACAATTTGACAAAACAATTTCGCAAACTATTTACAAATGTGTGCTGTGGTACTACTTACAATTATGTGGATGTTTCAAATACAGTTTTTCCTTTTGTAACGCTCTCCTGCGTGCAAGGAGACGCCAGGACTCGCACAACAGTTTACTTTCACTTTCGCATTGGTCCGTTTTGCGTGCAAACGTTACACTTTCTTGACGGCCTTTTTTTCCGGGGAATAAAAAGCAAGTAGCAGACTGTACACACTTCCTCCGATGAATATGCATTGGACTCGGGGCACTCTCCGTCGTCCGATCGAACGTCCGCCTGTGCGTGCTCGGTTGCGCTCCGCGTTACGACACCGTCATAGCCGCCGCGTCAGCGGTTCCAATTTCGCCGTCAAGCTCGGATTCACCTTCATCATCATCGATGATGATTATCGTCGTCATCAATGTACTATTTTAGCGTTGGTCGATGCCTTTCGTCTTGTAAGCGTAGAGCTGCTTACAAACGCTCGCCATTGCCCGTTCCCTCCTCCATCTAGCTCCATCTAACGTCTTCTACTGCCGCGTCAATGCTTCCCAACCACGGAGTCACCAGCCTCATCTTCATCATCGATGATGATCATCGTCGTCAACAATGTGCTCTTTCAGCGATGCTTTTAGTCTTTGAAAAAAAACGTCTCGGGCGTGAGCTCCTCGCAACCGGCCGCCATTTTTCCTTTGTCTTCCATTCTCATCTCCTGCTCGACGCTCTCTACTGACGCCCACCCGATCTTGTCAAAAGAGAGTCATCGCTGCCCTCTAGGGGCCAAAAATAGTCATTAGGCACAACAGACAGACTGGAAACTTTCACCAGACATGCGGAAGGGTTTCCTCTACCCGTTTCAAAAAAATAAATAAATCATTGGATGACGTCTTTTGACGTCATTGGCAGTGATCCGTAGGTTTTTACTTGACGTCTTTAAACGTCAGTGGCAGTGAAAGAGTTAACTGTGTAAAATTTCATCAGGACCACTCACCCCATCAATATTAGATGAGGTGGATATTTTAAAGTTGTTAATAGTCCTTATTTCTTTACAGAAGTCATTAACATTATTTCTTTGCAGCTTCTTTGCCAGAGAGTCTTCCCTAATAGTACTTTAGTTTATTTTAATATACAGGAGTGCAGATTTACACCTAACATTAGTAAATTTTTTGTTCTCAAACAATGGACCCTGTCTGCTTTTAACTGCCTCTGTCTATTTTTTAAAAGCATATTGTGCCTCTGTGTGCAGCTCTTCAACATAATCCTTCCAACCTGGCTTCACATTTGAAACTTTGGCCCCATGTTTATAAAAAGGCCTGCTTGCAGTAACAAAAGATGCCACAATGGTTTCATACAGGGAATTTAATTCCTGACTGTGCTGTACATTACTACAAATCATATCCCGACATGCTAGAGCATCTCTCGGGACCCTAATGTTTCCCAGGAGGGCATCAGAACAATTGATGTAATTATTAAGATCTTTCTTGGACAATTTAGACCAGTAATTTGGACCAATAATGTTCAGTGTTTAGGATTTTCTTTCAGCAGCGGGGGCAGGCGTTCCAGGAAACCGTGGCGGTGTAAACAAATTACACTTACTTGAGTGCTTGACTTATACATTGTGAACGTCTATTTAATTTGTAAAACGTATGTCAAGTTCCAATATCTTATGTTTTCCTCTTCACCAATCAATAATTTGCTGCTTTATTATTATTTTTAATTCGGTAATTCGCTCCTCTGACTCTATCTGCCCGGTCAGGTGTCCGCTGTCGCCTAGGTGCTTGACATGCTTGATAACTGTGTTCCCAAACAATGGGTAGGATTTACTCAATGTGCGGAATGCTATCTAACATTTACACAGTCATTATCGTTGTCATCATCGTTTTAAACATCATCGTCATAGTCCTCAACCCAAAAACATGATGACAACAGAACCAACATTTAAACAGAAAACAATAAACACATAAAAATAGATAAATAAATAAACAAACATAACATAAAAGGGCACACATCATGTTAGCATTCCACACAAACATTATTTTCGTTATCAACTCAAAAAAACATCAACTCAAAAACATCACAACAGAAGCAACATTTAACTCTTTCACTGCCAGACGTTTTCAGAAACGGGATGTCGCCAGTGCCAGCCGATTTAAGCATTTTGACTGATCTTTCAAGGTCCACAGAAAATGTTGTGTTTGGACTATGGAAACACACATACTACCAAATGAAAGATTGAACTCTCATCTTTCATCAGAAAAAAAAGTTTGTTTCTACCTTATTCCGTTCTTCAGTAATCAACAATAGAAAATGGTTAGTTTCACCGAAATGCTCTTTTTTGAAACAAAAAGCGGAGAAAAAGAGCTTTTTGTGAAACGATGTTATTTCATGCACTCTAGTGAATTGTAAACTTCTTTTTGTCCATGAATGATGCCACAAACACCTAAATAGTGCTTTACTTCTTTAATACACCACCACCAACAATGAAAAAGTGTTTTGAGATTGCAAAATACATTTATTTCCATTCAACAGTGTAACAATTTGACAAAACAATTTCGCAAACTATTTACAAATGTGTGCAACTGTGGTACTATTTACAATTATGTGGATGTTTCAAATACAGTTTTTCCTTTTGTAACACTGCCCTGAGTGCAAGGAGAGGGAGCAGGACTTGCACAGCAGATACGTTTCACTTCGATTGTCCGTTTCGCGTGCAGACGTTACACTTTCTTGACGGCCTTTTTTTCCGGGGAATAGTAAGTAGCAGACTGTACCCACTACTCCGATGAATATGCATTGGACTCGGGGCACTCTTCGTCGTCCGATTGAACGTCCGCCTGAGCGTGCTTGGTTGTGCTCCGCGTTTTCCGGTGTTAGCATCGCTAGCCCGTGAACCTTTATGACGTTGTCATAGCCGCCTCGTCAGCGCTTCCAACTTCGGCGTCAACCTCGGAGTCACCATCATTGATGATGATCATCGTCGTCATCAATGTGCTCTTTAGCGTTGGTCGATGCCTTTCGTCTTTGAAAAAAATTCCCAAGTGTGAGTTCGCTTCTTCAGCCATCTAGCTCCGCCTCACGTCTTCTACTGCCACGTCAATGCTTCCAACCTCGGAGTCACCATCATCATCATCGATGATGATCATCGTCGTCATCAATGTGCTCTTTAGCGTTGGTCGATGCTTTTCGTCTTTGAAAAAAACTGCTCGAGCGTGAGCTGCTTGCAACCGGTCGCCATGTTCTCTTCCCTACCCCAGCCATTGTCCCCTCTAGCTCCGCCTCACGTCTTCTACTGACGCCTACCCAATCTTGTCAAAAGAGAGTCATTGCTGCCATCTAGGGGCCAAAAATAGTCATTAGGCTAACTAGATCTGCTTGAAACTTTCACCACTTTCATTCCCCTCCTTTCCAGGGCAAACCGCCACGCTTCTAGCTTCTCCTCCGCCTGTTCCCCGCTCTCACTACACATCACTATGTCATCAGCAAACATTATAGTACATGGAGATTCCTGTCTAACCTCGTCTGTCATCCTGTCCATTACTATAGCAAACAAGAAGGGGCTCAGAGCTGATCCCTGATGTAGTCCCATTTCCACTTTGAAATTCTCTGTCACACTTACAGCACACTTCAACACTGTTTTACAGTCCTCATACATGTCCTGCACCACTTGAACATACTTCTCTGCCACTCCAGACTTCCTCATACAAAACCACAGTTCCTCTCTGGGCGCCTTATCATAAGCTTTCGACAGCTTTACAAAGACACAATCCAGCTCCTTCTGACCTCTGTACTTCCCTATCAACATCCTCAAAGCAAATACTGCATCTGTGGTATTCTTTTTTGGCATGAAACCATACTGCTGCTCAGAAATGTTCCGCTCTGCCCTCAGTGTAGCTTCAGCTAATCTTTCCCATAGCTTTATTGTGTGGCTCATTAGCTTTGCTCCTCTGTAGTTGCCACAACTCATGCACGTCTCCCATGTTCTTAAATATGGACTCCAGGGCACTTCTCCTCCATTCCTCAGGCATCTTCTCACTATCTAAGATCCTGTTGAACAACCCA